>NC_134353.1:696056505-696112731 GCF_048569485.1 Anomaloglossus baeobatrachus
GAACATGTGTTGCAAAGGAGAGACCCGATTATGCACAGTGCCCGGAGTCTAAGGCTGCTTTCACACATCCGGTTTTTGCTGAGCGGCACAATACGGCGCTTTGCAGAAAAAAGGCAACCGTTATTTTTTGCCGCCTGTTGGGTTTTTTCCGCATAGACTTGCATTAGTGCCGTATTGTGCTGCATCGCTTTGCGTTGGGTCAGTTTTTTGCCGGATGCGGCATATTTAGCCCAAGCGGCAGCCGGGTGGAACGTTGCTTATCCCGTTTTTTTGTGCGGCGAAAAAAACGTATAGCGCCGGCGCGATTTACAATGCAAGCCTATGTACGCCGGATGCGGTTTTTTGAACTGCGCATGCTCAGTATCATCAAGCCGCATCCGTCAAAAAACGGACGGGCCGCATCGAAAAACGTATGCAACGGATCCGTTTTTTTCGCCGCATCCGTTGCATAGGTATTTGAGCCAAATTGAAAAAAATGGATGTGTGAAAGCAGCCTAAGGCTGCTGAAACGGAGAGGTACGCATGTCACCGCATTACACTTCGGGATTATCATACACTTTGGTGGTAGCGCATCAAGAAACCCTTCACATTTAGTGACAAATCTGCACTCAAAACGCATCAGAAAACTAAATCAACGTGTGCACACAAAATGACTATTTGTCCACAAATCTCCCCCACCTTTTTTATAGCACCACTGGAGCAGTGCCTTAAATCCAAGTCCCCTGCCTCCAGCATCTTCAGTTTTCAGCATCACTCCAGTTTGTGAACTTCCGGTTTCTCCAGTGTTTAATGTAGCGAGCCAGAGGTCACTCTTCAACACAAGTCTATGAGAGCCTCATTCTGGCTCTCACACTTGTATTGCGAGCTTGTGATGTAACTTCTGACTTCCAGCCTGTCAGCAGTAAAAGGAAACAAGACAGCACCGCAGGACCAGAGTCACTGAAAAAAGATGGAACCGCCAGAGGGCGAGTATAAGACCAGCACCACTCCAGCGCTAAAAAATAAAAAAAATGGAGGAGTAATGCTTCAGTATTGGATCTGTTATAAATTGATAACTAGATTTGTAACCAAATCCTAAAATTGTTGTTATTTTAAACACACAATTTATATAAATCCTTCTTTAGTATGTGAGCGTTTGGCTGCAGACAATGATTTCAGAGCCATTAATGAGCTTCAAGTGTGCAAATGAAAAAAGCAAATATACATAAGAACGCATATGTACTTGGGAAAAGGTCCAATAAGAAGTGATGCCTGTGTTACTCTCTGCAAACATTCTAGCACACCAATGCATAAAAGAAAAACAAATATAATAAGGCTGTGGTCACCCGTGTAATTGTTCCAGAAAATTACTACAATTACACGTTTTATCATGCACATGGTTTATTTCCTTTGTGTGTATTGGAAGAAACGCAAAAAAGAAAAACTGGACATATTTTACCACAAAATCACAAAAATGGGTTGGACAAAGTTGTTGGCGCCCTAATATTTGGTTGCACACCATTTGGAATAACTGTAATCAATCGCTTCCAATAATCAACAAGTGTCTTACATTTCAACTGGAATTTTGGACTCCTCCTTTAGCAAACTGCTCCAGGTCTCATATTTGCAGGGTGTCTCCTACCAACAGCAATTTTAAAGGGAGTCTGTCACCAGGTTTTGCTCCCCCATCTGAGAGCAGCATAATGTAAAGACAGAGACCCTGATTCCAGTGATGTGTCACTTACAGAGCTGTTTGCTGACGTTTTGATAAAATCAATGTTTTCTCTGCTGCAGATCTAGCAGTTAGGCTGCTTTCACACATCCGGTTTGTGCTGAGTGGCACAATCCGGCTCAAAAACCTATGCAACGGATGCAGCGAAAAAAACGGATCCGTTGCATACGTTTTTCCATGCGGCCCGTCCATTTTTTGATGGATGTGGCTTGATACTGAGCATGCACAGTGCAAAAAAACGCATCCGGGGTCCTTAGGCTTGTATTGTGAATTGCGCCGCATCGCACCGGATCCGGCGCGATGCGTTGTTTTCGCCGCACAAATAACCGTGCCAGGCAACATTCCATCCGGGCTAAATATGCCGCATCCGGCAAAAACCGGACGCAACGCAAGGCCATGCGGCACAATACGGCGCTAATGCAAGCCTATGCGGAAAAAAACAAACAGCAGCAAAAAAACCCCCAAAAAAACGGTTGAGTTTTTTCTGCAGAGCGCCGTTTTGTGCTGCACAGTAAAAACCGGATGTGTGAAAGAAGCCTTTATACAGAGCTCATGAATATGCTGGACTACCTGCAGAATGCCAAGTAGTCCTCTAATTATAATCTACTGCGGATTAAACAGTGATTTCATCAAAACACTATGCAGCCCAGTAAGTTACACACCACTGGACTCAGGATCTCTGCCCCTATGGTATGCTGTCCTCAGACTAGGTGTTCAAAACGTTTTGACATTCCCTTTAAGATCTCTCCACAGGCGTTCAATGGGATTTTGATCCAAACCCTTTGCTGGCCACTTAAGAACTTTCCAGCGGTTTGTTTCCATCCATTTCTGGGCTCATTATCCTGCTGGAAGACGCATGACCTAAGACACAGACTCAGCTATCTAGCACTGCAACCCAAAATCCTTTGGTAATCTTCAGATTTCATGCCGCCTTGCACACAGCCAAGGCACCCAACCCCAAAACATCTTTGAACAATGCATAAATTGAGTCAACTTCTCCACTATCTGCTTTCAGGTGTGATTTTCATATTGCCCACTCCTGTTACTTGTGACAGGCGAGTTTGAATGTGCTTCACATGCTTGAAACCAAAGAGGTTTACTCACAATTTTGAAAAGGTGGCAACAATTTTGACCGGGGTTTGTGTGAAAGTCCAGTCGTTCCTCGCTATATCGCGGTTCACTTATTGCGGTTTCACTGTAATCGCAGGTTAATTTTATAAATGATATACCCCAAATTTAGAGAGGAAAAAAATATGGTGGTCCGTCTTCTAATCTGGTGGTATCTTAACAGTGAGGTCGGCAGCAGTGGCAGAGCAGGGTCACAGGAGGCAGGCGTGGTGCTAGAGTAGGGTGATGCTGTGGGCGGTGTGGCGGGTGTCCCGGATGCTCGCTCGCAAGCGCTGTGACGCAGGAACATTCAGAAACGGTGGGCTTCAAAGAAATTGCGCCCATAGTTGACACATGCGCAGTCGGAGTGATCGTATCAATAACGAGAACTCACCTGCGCACGCGCCACCTCCAGGCGCCATTAGAAATATCAATGGAACGGAGGGGGGGGTGTGCACGGGTGAGATCTTGAGCAGAGAGCTCACGCGTCGACTCCGGGCTATATTATTTGAAGCCCACACCACTGACATTTTCAGGATGGCCCCTGCCTCACTGAGCGCAGCGAGCACTAGCACTGCCCGCAGCATAGCCTCTGCTTCCTGTGACCATTCTCCACCACTCCCCTGTAAGCCACATTCGGTTTATGAGATGCACCCCTCATTTTCCTCACAAATTTTTGGGAGGAAAAGTGCATCTTATAATCCGAAAAATTTGGTAAATAATAAAGCAAATATAACTCCGCTACTTCGAGGATTTTCACCTACCGTGGGGTCTATTTTCGCCATAGTGTTACATATTGTAGCCCCTCTTTCCTGCAGAATGTTGCTAAAGCTAACTAAAGTTATGAAGCATAAGTTTACATGTAAAGAGACACTTTTGAAAGTCGGTAGTAGCATAGTAGTATTTCACCCTGCAAACCTACAGTTTTTTTTGCTACTATTACTCAGCAATAACCATTTGCTAACCACCAAGAGATAACCATTAGAAAGAATGACTGGCAATATTAGAACAGAAAGTACGGTAGGTGCAGGAGAGGTCAGAACCGGTACTGAAGATATACAAGCATTTTCTGTTTATGACAAAACATTTCTTGAGTCTTTTCTCCAGTGATACTCGCCAGTCTTCATCTCACTACATAAGCCTTTTTCTTAAGTTAAATTGTATAATGATCTTTTTGTTCCTGGGCATTAAATCCAACTTTCAGGTAAGTGTCGAAAATAGTGATTTTTATGCCCGCTATAAGAGGTGCTGCCAACAACTTCCATGTATGAAGCTGGCTCAGCTTCAGAGTTGCTAAGGCTGCGTGCCCACGATCAGTGTCAGCACAAGCACAGTGGATGGGATTTCTAGAAATCCTGTGCCCACTGTGCGTGTACTGCCCGCAGCGAAGACTGCCCTGTGGAGCAGCTTTCCTGAGCCGCAGCATGTCAATTCTTTGCTGCAGAGTCGCAAGCGTCCTCCACAGGGAGAACACAAGCGAGATACCTCAGCGCCCCAAACCCTGTTCGTGGCCACAAGCAACTCCTGTCTCCTATGGGGGAGGCTCGCAGCCCCGCAGGTCAGGACACGCCATGTCCAGGACACAGCCTAAATGTGATGTACATTTATGCCACACATCAGAAGAGGATTAAAAGGGGTTGGCTTTCATAGGAGTACTGTCGTGCCAGGCATGGCAACCCATCAACGTGCAGCAGGGGTGACCGATGGGCGGTCAAGAACAGCGTGCCCTCCAGTAAAGGTAGTGTCACACACAGCGACAACTACGTCGCTGCTACGTCACCATTTTCTGTGACGTTGCAGCGACGTCCCGTCGCTGTCGCTGTGTGTGACATCCAGCAACGAGCTGGCCCCTGCTGTGAGGTCGCCGCTCGTTGCTGAATGTCCAGCTTCATTTTTTGGTCGTCGCTCTCCCGCTGTGAAGCACACATCGCTGTGTGTGACAGCGAGAGAGCGACGAAATGAAGCGAGCAGGGAGCAGGAGCCGGCGTCTGGCAGCTGCGGTAAGCTGTAACCAAGGTAAACATCGGGTAGCCAAGGTGGTTACCCAATATTTACCTTCGTTACCAGCCTCCGCCGCTCTCACGCTGCCAGTGCCGGCTCCGGCTCTCTGCACATGTAGCTGCAGTACACATCGTGTAATTAACCCGATGGGTACTGTAGCTAGGATAGCAGGGAGCCAGCGCTCAGTGTGCGCGGCTCCCTGCACATGTAGCACAGCGACGCGTGTCGTTATGATCGCTGCTTCGGCTGCTGTGTTTGACAGCTAAGCAGCGATCATAACAGTGACTTACAAGGTCGCTGCTACGTCACAGAAAATGGTGACGTAACAGCGATGTCGTTGTCGCTGTCGTTTAGTGTGAACCCAGCTTAAGTGTGCTTCAGATACCGCTGTCAAAGATTGACTCTGTAGCAATTAAAAGGTTAAAAGCCATGGGAGAGGTCAGCTCCTTTTGAGGCTGTAAGAGGCAGTGATAATAATATTATTATTATTATTATTAATAATAATAATAATAAAGTTTATTTATATAGTGCCAACATATTCCGCAGCACTTTCCGCAGTGATGATAGAATGACACAGCAATCATCTGCTGGCAATGATTCGGGCTCAGCTCCTGAGCCTGCATCAAAGACAGGGAGCACACATATTATGTACCATTACATCATGTGTCTGTATGGGGGTTAAACAAGTATATTTTCTACTCAATACTTAAAAAAATAAGAAAATATTAAAATGGACAACCACTTTAAACTATCATGTTAATCCAGGTTGGTTGCTATGGTGACAAGATCTCATTTTGCTTGGTAGCAGTTTTCATAACGAAAGTGTTTTAATTTGACAACCTACAGCAAAACCATTTCAAAAGTCAATTATCACCTTTCGTACAGAGTCTGTAGATGAATACTTCTCTGACTATAGCCTTTCCTAGTGCAGTGACATCGCAGCCCCCGGCCTTGTATGTAGCTACCAACACGCCTGCACAGTATCTGATCAAATCACTACCAGATGAGAAACCGCACAATGAAAGTGGCAACTGGGATTTTTACAGAATTATAGTCTGTAACAAGAAGCTCATGTATGGAAGGTCAAATCCTATGTATAAGACCCCATCACATGACCATATAAAAACATGTACATGTGGCATGGTTTGTTTTCATCATCCGTGCTTATTTTTCACCACTCGCCCGTGTGTGAGTCTTTACAAAATAGCCGTCATCCATGTTTTTACAGTTTGGATAAGGAAAAGGAGTGCAAAGCTTCTCCTGTACTTTCAGTCTTAAATATGTACAGCGCCAGCCGTGTGCCGTACGTGGTTTTCACAGACCCAAAGACTTGTTTTGGCCTGGTCATCTGTGCTGCCAGAAAAAATGGACATGTCTCCGTGTGATTCACACAGAAACACGGTCCATTTGAAAACACATATGTGTAGATTACCATAGGTTACAACGGCTTTGTGTGGTATACCTGAAAAACGTGGCACACGTACGGATGCCACACATGCCGGAAACACTGACGTGTGAAGGGGGAATAACTTAGAGATTGCCGATATATGCTCTTTTACTTTTATGTGAAGGACTGTAAATAAACCGCAGGAACCTCACGCAGGATCAGCAAAATTATTAACCTCAACAACAAGAAACCTCAAGAAATACGGTCCCCTAGACTACATCATTACATTGTCTGTCTTCACACAAAACCTGCACGTTCAAGAAACTTTTCAGAAAAAGCTGTCTCGTGTCTGCACTAGAGGAATTTTCACCATTTACTGGTTTGGAAGACATGTATCCAGCATGGTCATCAGTTCTACCTTCTGCACGCGCCATTTCTAGTTGCAATCCACTAGGGTCTGTATGAAGGAGACAGTGTCATCCCCCCCATAAATACCCAATAAACGTAAAGATGGTGACCATTGAAGGGTGGGTTGGAATTGTGCGACTGTAAATTGGGACGACTGCTCAGAGGGCGCGCGCGCACACACACACACACACACACACACACACACACACACACACACACACACACTAATTCTATTAAATTGATGTGCATATAGACTTTAGTGTAGAAGCTTTGTCTTTAGGATAAAAATAAAACAGGTGCTTATATAGTACAATCAAAAACGTACCCCAAACGTACCCCAACCCCAAACGTACCCCAACCCCAAACATACCCCAACCCCAAACATACCCCAACCCCAAACATACCCCAACCCCAAACATACCCCAACCCCAAACATACCCCAACCCCAAACATACCCCAACCCCAAACATACCCCAACCCCAAACATACCCCAACCCCAAACATACCCCAACCCCAAACATACCCCAACCCCAAACATACCCCAACCCCAAACATACCCCAACCCCAAACATACCCCAACCCCAAACATACCCCAACCCCAAACATACCCCAACCCCAAACATACCCCAACCCCAAACATACCCCAACCCCAAACATACCCCAACCCCAAACATACCCCAACCCCAAACATACCCCAACCCCAAACATACCCCAACCCCAAACATACCCCAACCCCAAACATACCCCAACCCCAAACATACCCCAACCCCAAACATACCCCAACCCCAAACATACCCCAACCCCAAACATACCCCAACCCCAAACATACCCCAACCCCAAACATACCCCAACCCCAAACATACCCCAACCCCAAACATACCCCAACCCCAAACATACCCCAACCCCAAACATACCCCAACCCCAAACATACCCCAACCCCAAACATACCCCAACCCCAAACATACCCCAACCCCAAACATACCCCAACCCCAAACATACCCCAACCCCAAACATACCCCAACCCCAAACATACCCCAACCCCAAACATACCCCAACCCCAAACATACCCCAACCCCAAACATACCCCAACCCCAAACATACCCCAACCCCAAACATACCCCAACCCCAAACATACCCCAACCCCAAACATACCCCAACCCCAAACATACCCCAACCCCAAACATACCCCAACCCCAAACATACCCCAACCCCAAACATACCCCAACCCCAAACATACCCCAACCCCAAACATACCCCAACCCCAAACATACCCCAACCCCAAACATACCCCAACCCCAAACATACCCCAACCCCAAACATACCCCAACCCCAAACATACCCCAACCCCAAACATACCCCAACCCCAAACATACCCCAACCCCAAACATACCCCAACCCCAAACATACCCCAACCCCAAACATACCCCAACCCCAAACATACCCCAACCCCAAACATACCCCAACCCTAAACATACCCCAACCCTAAACATATCCTAACCCTAAACATATCCTAACCCTAAACATATCCTAACCCTAAAAAACAACAATCCATAGTTATTTTCTTCCCTAAGGCAAGGTAAAAAGAAAAATGGAAATCCCTCAGATACCATAGCATAATCAGACAATCTAAACTATTTGGCCAAATCAACTTATTACCCCAATGCTCACACATGTCAGCACTGTAGCCTGTCAATGACCGAAGTACAGAAGGTGTAGCACTGGACCTGGGAACAGTGAGAATTGGTGTGATTGTTATTTTCTACGTCTACAAATCAGAGATGTGGAGTCGGTATCCATTTTGGTGGAGTCGAAATAAAATTGACTCCAAATCCTAAAAATATAGAATAAATTGGGTATTGTAGTTCAATGCAGTATGAGCTGTTTTTTCATAAGAAATTGGGAAATTAATGAAATGTCCAAATATTTTCTATTCGTGCTCAAAGAATTTAGGCTTTTAGTTGAGATGAATCTGTGCTGCTGTACGTGATAAGTAGTGAGGATCCGAAGGGTAAAAACACACTGGGAAGGAATGCCTGCACTCATCTCAAAGTTCTGCAAGATTATGAACACAAAAAGAACAGGTTCTTGCTATTGTAACTGGCAAGGCTTCAAACATAAGTAGAATAAACTGATGAATGAGAATAATGAAGCTGAACAGAAGCTAGAAGAAAACTTCAGATTCAGTATGTTGGAGATGGAAGGCCATAGTCTTGTTCCTATAACTGAGGAACAAACAGATATTACTACAGAAGAACAGCAAAATGATACTTTAGAATTAGATGATCCTGTTCAAGCTTCTTCAAAACACTTTCCTATTTATCACATGCGCTGTGTTGTGCAGGTGCTGCAGCCGGCAATAAGAGATAGTCTGCAAGAGGGACATGCTGGAACTCCGATTGGCAGAGTGAGGAAATTGGTTATTGCTGCCAGAACCCTTAAAATGGATTCCATTTTGAAGGGAAACGCTGCTGGAAAAGAGGCAATTGTTTAGCAAGCCACTCGGTGGGGAAGCACTTATTTAATGACTGAAAAATTGCTTGAGCTGAAACCCTTTCTTGTAGACATGGCCAACCCTCAGGTAACACTAAATGAAGGCTAAAAGGACACAAGTGGCTGAATTGAAGGAATCTTTCCATCACCCATTTATAGTTACTAAAAAATTACAAGCTGAAGATTTAAACTCCTGGTATCTTCATAAAAGAGGCGTGGTAGAACTTGCTATTTTGCCTGTCCCAAAGTGGAGGTTTAATCGCAGATGGAATTGCGGCATCAATGAAATGGAAAGAGACACTACTATTAGAAAATAAAATTCTTCCAGCTGTTTATGTGGCCCTAAGTCATCGTATATTGCTGGATAACCAACAGTTTACTAAAGAAAAAGAAGCTCTAACTGAGGTAACAATTAGGATGAGTGGGCTACAGGATGGCCAAGAGCAAGAGGACTTGTGTCATCTAGGGCTTCTGCTACCATATCTTCAGCCACATCGGATGAGGAATTTAATTTTGAAAAGTATTTGGACGACAAGGAGCAGGCAAAACTATTCCACTCCCATAGTAAACAGATTGACCATATTTCAGCAAAAATTTTTACCTGCACATAAAGAAGTAGAAGAGTTCAACCGTTCATCAAAAGTGACTGTGCATGAGGCAATTCTATCCAGAGAATGTTTGAGATATTGCCCACGTGGTCACCTCTTTGCCACCAGCCCTAGTATAGAGAGGTTGTTTTCCGGCCTCACAATACAGTGTTTTTCCAACAATAAGCCCTCCCCCAAAAAAAAGCCCTAGCAGGGAGTTTCAGCATTTTCAGAGCAAGGCTTAAATATAAGCCCTCCCCCGTAAACAAGACCTAGTCGCGGTTCAATGATGAAGTGTCCGTGCAGCTAAAAATAGTTACAGATACTGCAGGACACTTCATTATAGAAAGCAGACACCCCGCAATCACACTCACCAGACACCGAGCGGGAGGCCCTGCAGTGGATCGCATACCCGCACGCATCCGATCTCACTCACACAAACATCGGATCACACACACACACTCATCACATCCAGCGACACCAATTTCTTCTCGCTGGTAGAATCCTGAGAGGCAGTGCAGTGGAGCGCAAGGACCTGCCGCAATGCTAGCTTACAGGATCTGCAACACATGACTTCCTCCCATCATTCCCTGCGGCCGGAAGAATTCTGTAACGCTGGATGTGTTGCGTGTCAGCCAGAAGCCGAGGAGGACAGCGTGCAGCACCCACCGGAGATGACAGGGAGGACTTGGGAGCCACGCAGACGTCCGGGTCTGGTAAGTATGAGTCTCCTGGGAAGTGGGCGGGGCCTGCTTTTCTTGGGGGGTTAAACTTACCCCAACTATGTTTCTCCAAGAATAAGACCTCCTCCAAAAATAAGCCCTAGTTTGTTTGGTTTTTTTTTTGGGGGGGTGGGGGGGGGAGAGAAGAGAAGAAAAAAAAAAGTATAACAGTCTTATTTTTGGAAAAACACGGTAGTAAGAAACACCCATTTTACCACCTTCACTTGGACTAGTTTATGAAAAAAAAAAAAAAAATTGTAGAAGACCAATTCAAAGTAAGTATCCATTCTAAATGTATTCTGTCTACTTGGATTGTATAGCTCTGCCATTCTGCATATCTTTTCCAGTAGAATCATTCCCATGCATTTTCTTAAAGAATGTTCATTGTGTGACATCTCTCTCAGTTAGTCATTTCTTTATACATTAGTCTAGAAAGCCCTACTGTAAAAGATGGTTATAGTTTACTTGTCAAACTTGCAAAGAGTACAGTCGTGGCTAATAGATTTTAGACTGACAAATTTTTAATTTTCACAAAGTTTTCTACGACACTGTTTTAAAGGTTTTTTTTAGTGAGATGTTTCTAAAGTACAATTAAGAATTTCATAAGTTTTTAAACTCAATATTTCCAGGGTTGACCCTTATTTTTTAAGACTTTCACACTTCGTCTTGGCATGGTGGATATCAGCTTCTGGGCTAAATCCTGACTGATGACATGTTCTGTGTTTTTTTGTCCACCTGCTAATTGGGAAATGACCACAGATTCTTAATGTGAGATTTGGGGAGTTTCCTGGCCATACACCCAAACGTTCAATGTTGTGTTCACAGAGCCACTTAACTATCACTTTTGCCTTATCATGCTGAAAAAAGCATTGTTTAGTCATTATTCATCTAAGATTGTTTGGGACATCTTGAAGAACGAATGTCCAAAAAAGAAAATACGAGCGCTGCCATGAGTCCTGCGTCATGCCAATAGTAGAGTGTACTGAGACCATTCATGTGTTTCGGACTTTTCATTCAAGGCTCACTCACACTTCTGCCATGAATAAAGAATGGGATCGAAACCTCCTCCAACAGCAACTTCTCCCAACCCTCCGGGAGCAATTTGGTAGTGAAATGCTTTCTCCAGCATAATGGAGCACAAGGCAAAAGTGATAATTAAGTGGCACAGTGAATAAAACTTTGACATTTTACGTCCATGGCCACGATACTTAACAGATCTCAAATAAAAAACAAACAAAAAAAAAAAACCACAGAAATTGTGGTAAGTTTTAGTCACTGCTTGGGCAAGAATCAGATGCCTTCAGTGGGGATTTGGGCCCAGAAGCTCATATTCAGCATCCAGGTGCAAACTGCAAAAGTCTTGAGAAATAGGAGTCAACACTGTATACGAGGGGCTGCTGATAAGTCTTTGGCTTTACCCAGAAACAAACTAAATAGGATGATGAAACTTTACATTTATTACACATTCTCCACTGATGACAACACACTTCTTACATACATCGGTATTCCAAGTTCTGTAAGCCTAGCAAAAAGAAGGATTTCGGTTGTGCCTCAAACCAGGCATCCGTAGCAGCCATGGCATCAGAAATGGTGTGACATTTGGTACCCTTGCATGTTTCTTCAGGTTTGGAAACAGATGATAGTCGGAGGGAGATAGGTCTGATGAATAAGTTGGATGGTGCACCAGCTGGAAGTCCAGCTCTGCCAGTTTTGCCGTGGTCGCTTGTGCAGTTTGAGTGGAGTTGTCTTGCAGGAACAAAATTCCTATGGACAGCTTGCCACTCCTTCAATTGGTCCAAAAGTTCAATGTAATACTTTGCATTGATGGTGGAACCCTTTTGAAGGTAGTCCACTCTCGCATGCTATTCTGATCTGTCGTCAAACATTTGTGGACCCACTTTACCGATAGCTTCCTCATTTCCAAATGTTCATAGATAATGACACAAACATGTTCATGGGAAATCCCCATGATATCTGCTATTTCTTTAGCTGAAATTCGTCGATTCTCCAGTATGAGGTTGTTCACATAATCGACGATCTCCAGAATAACCACCACTTTTGGTCATCAAGGACATTCCTCATCATTGGTGCTGAAGTGGCCCATTTTACATTTGGCAACCCAGTTCTTAACTGTGGAATATGAAGGGCATTGATACCCCAATGTCTGAGACATATCACCATGAATATCCTTTGTGGACTTTCCTTGCAGAAACAAGATTTTTTTCACTCCTCTGCTCTCAGTTGCTCTGAATATCGCATTAGACTCCCCCATTTTGTTTTCCCGCGTGCGTAGAACACTGTTGCCATAAGCAACAAAGACAAAATTTTGAAAACATTAGACACACAAGGCTTACATGTGATGTAACATTCGTTACTATAGAAACAAAAAAATCAAAAAGCCAAAGACTTATCAGCAGCCCCTTGTATATTGAGTCTTTACATAAACCTGATGCAATTGTCAATAAAAGAGTAAAAACTTGGAAAATGCTTTTAGTTTTACTTCAGTAACCATTGAAACAACTGACTAAAAAAAAAAAAAAAAAAAAAAAAAAAATATACACAAAATAGCCAAACTTAGTGCAAAACAAAATGTGTGTCAACCTCAAAACTTTTAGCCATGACCGTACAGTCCCAATCAGACAGCAGCAAAAGTTCATCGCCAAAGCAAGATTGTTCTTGTTTTTCTAATGGCCGCAATTCTTCTCTGATCCCTACATGTATTCTGGGGGATTCAATGTGTTCATGAGAGGGCTCCAAACATTTAAAGGGATCCTGTCAGGTGCAATATGCACTCTGAACCACGAGCAGTTCTGGGTGCATATTGCTAATCCCTGCCTAACCTTCCGTGTATCTGATTTCTAAAGATCTTTTTTCTTATGCTAATGAGCAAGGGGACTAGTCTGACCTTTTAGCATGGTAGCAAGCCCATAGGGGCGTGCTAACATGATATTCAATGCAGCGTCACTAGCAGTGATGTGCGTACCTGTATCCGCGGTGAACTTTGTTCTGAATGCCGGGCACTTCCAGTCATGCGCAGTAGACCTGTCTGAAGCCGGAATGCATACACTCTACTTCATACTGCGCATGGCCAGAAGTGCCCAGCATTTAGAAGCAGTCACAAAAAACACAGGTACTGAATTGAAAAGCATGTTAGCACGCTCCTGTGGGTGCGCTACCATGCTAAGAGGGCGGCTAGTCAGGGGATATAATGCATAAGATAAAAAGATCTTTAGAAATACTTTTTCTAAAAATCCCTTTCTATGCTAGTGTATACAGGGACGGATAGGCAGGGATTAGCAATATGCACCCAGAACGGCTCATGGTTCTGGGTACATATTGCATCTGACAGGTTCACGTTAAATACGATATTTGATAGGTAGGGGCACTCTACACCAGGGACAGTTTGATATAGCCCCATATTACCGTATTTTTCGGACTATAAGACGCACCCTGGTTTTAGAGGAGGAAAATAAAATTTTAAGGAAAAAATGTGATCATGACACATTGTTATGGGGCGAGGATCTGCTGCTGACACTGTTCAGGGGGCAATGTCCCCAAATTCTCTACTCAGGTACCCCATCCTGGTAATGATCCTCCTGCCTTGTATATGATCCCCATCCTTGTATATATGTCCCTCATCCTGGTATGTCCCGCAACCTGATAAATGCCCCCATCCTGCTCATATGCCCTGCATCCTGTGGCACAGAAAAAAAAAAATAAACGTTTATACTCACCTTTCCTCACTCCAGCAGCATCGCTAGTCTTCCTTTTTGTGCCAGCAGCAGCGCCGCTGACCTGTGTGGAGCTGGTCACCGATCCTTGCACCATCGCGATGTCCTCCTGTCTGCCGGCCGCTGAGGTGTATGGAGAGCGGTGCACACAGGCATGACGTCATCGCTGTGCTCACTATTCTCTACACAGATCAGCTGGCCGGCAGACAGGACATCGCGATGCTGCAGGGAACGATGAGTATACCGTACTTATTCACTGCCCCCCACGCTGATGATGATGCGCAGGGGACAGTGAATACAGCTGCACATGATCACTCCAGACTGTAGTTCCCAGGGGTGATCACGTAGGCCAGCTCTTTACTATGCATGCACCCCCGCCCATCATCCCGCCTATTTGTCAGCGCTGACTTCAGTGCTGAGAGATAATGGGCAGGATGATGGGCGTGCATATGAATGAGCGGGCCCACGTCGTCACGGCAAGCGCTGTTACAGCCAGCTCATGCCGCCGATGACCCACTCCACCGCAGCACCCTCATTCCCTGCAGCCATGCCCTACATTCAGACTTAATGTCTACATTAAGACGCACCCCCCCACTTGCCCCCAACATTTGGGGGGAAAAAAGTGCGTCTTGTAGTCCGAAAAATACGGTAGTTCCTCGTCCCTAGCAAGTGGAAGGGTGCTCTAATGTGTGTTTCTTTTAGTTCCGTTTCTCGTTTGTAATGCGCACTATAAAAAGGATTTTTCTCAAGAAATTTCTTGAGTCCGAAAGATTACTGCACTTGCGTTCAAAAACCCACCAGTAACGCATGTTTTTTTTACCGCGTTGACGCGTTTTTGATGCGTTTTTTTGCAGGTTGGTCCCTGCGTTTTTTTACCATTATCTGTGGTAAAAAAAAAACACGCAGATACCTGCAGAAAAGAAGGGACATCTTCATTCTTTTTCTCAAGAAGTTCTGCAGAAAGAATTTTGTTGAGGAAAAAAAACGCAGTGTGTGTACAGCTATTTTTTTTCCAAAGGTTTTGCTGGGGAATGTCTGCAGAAAGGTTACAACCATTTTCTCAAGAAATTTCTGCAGCAAAAACGCGGGTAAAAATGAAGTGTGTGCACAGGGCCATACTGTATTTTTTTTTTTTTTTTTTTTTTTTTTAAATGTATCAAAACAAAATAGTGTTTTTACAATGTATATAATTTAAGCAAGGTATTTTTCTGATGGGGACTGTACAGTCATGAGCTATCAGACAGCAGCAGAAGTTCATTGCCAAAGTAAGATTGTTCCTTGTTTTTCTAATCGCCACTATTCTTCTCTGACCCCTACATGTATTCTGGGGGATTCAATGTGTTTCGTTGAAACACACATTAGGTACCAGGCACATTAAACTGCTAAAAAGAGCAGCAGTTTATACTCTGGATGACTCCGCACAATCATGTGCCATTCATTCCAATCGTGTTAATAAGCTTTAGCAAGCATGGATTTTTCAAACTACAGATGATATGAAGAAGCACAGCAATAAATGTAATATACATCAAACTTCCCAAGCGATAGTATCTGGTGAGAGCCACGTGCTAGGGAGTAGTGATGAGAGCGCAGGCTCGGCACAGCTTGATACTAGAATGGGCATCATGGTGCTTGATCGTGTAGCTTGCAAGAGAGAAAACGTTTCAGACTTCCAGAGATTCACCCCCCCCCCCATCTTCTGGAAAAATGCTTGCGTCTCCCACTGACTTATTACGTTTAGTACTCGATTTGATCCCATTTAAGTACCGAACACTCGAGCATTTTAATGCTTTTTCATCACCACTAGGGAGCCCCGATTACTGTAAATGCCAATGGCACATACACATTGTGCTGGTGCATTTTTCACGACAACTTCATTGCCATGTTTTGGTTTTTGTTGTTTTTTTTTTTTTTAAATTCCATATTTGCAGGTCAAAAGCACTGCAGCCAAATATTCCGTTAACCAGTTCAGGACCACACCCTTGTAACCCGTTCTCAACTAGGCACATTTGGGGGTTTTATTGTACATGAATTTTCAAAAAGTAAAAAAAAAAAATAATACATTCATGTTCTGAAATTCTAAAATTTTTACTCCGTTTCGCAATACACAGGCTTAATATTCATGTCATTTTTACAATACTTTCTTTTCCTATAATGTCTGCAAAAAATATAAAGAAAAATCGGAAATACCTGCTCATTTCTCAAGTCCACACAGGAAAGATAAACACTAAATTGCATCCTTTTTTCTATAGAAACTATTTTTATATATTTGACATATCTTTTTCAATAGGTTCGTGTGTAGTGATTAAGACTAGCATTATATATTATTTTAATACTTAAGTTTTGTATTTTTTTCCCCCCTCACACTTTGCCTCTGATGAAATCAAGACCATTGGAGAGTATTAATAACATTCTTTTATTGCTGGTTTCCCCACGTAACTGAGGTTGGTATCATAGCACCAGATACAAGGGACATCTGCCACCTGGCTGGCTAACCATGATCGCTGGGTCCGGAGGAGAAAGCACTGTCAGTTAATCCTAATATGCATACCCACACGCTGGTTCACACAGCATATACAGTATATATTGATGAAAGTAAACATTGTAATAAACCAGGTTTATCTTATCTGTGGGAAGTCTGGCTGTGTCTGACAGACCGCTGCTTATACTGAGGTTCTAAAGCGTCATTGCAATGTAGAGTCAGGGTAAAGTGTAGACTGCAAGCTCACAAACTCCATAACTTAAAGTGCTGTGTAAAGGCAGTCACAACCTTTTATTTTAAAAACACAATATGCTTTCAGTTTGGCATTTGTTTCCCTGCCTCTTACTTACATCCATGCCTAACATTTTTGCAATTGGATTTCATTACAAACCTTTCACTTTTGAGCAATTTAGTTCCCTACACGGTCAACTTACCGTATTTTTCGGACTATAAGACGCACCCGACTATAAGACGCCCCCTGGTTTTAGAGGAGGAAAATGGGAAAATAAAACTTTAAGCAAAAAATGTGGTCATGACACACTGTTATGGGGCGAGGATCTGCTGCTGACACTGTTATGGGGGTAATGTCCCCAAATTCTCTACTAAAAGGTACCCCATCCTGGTAATGATCCTCCTGCCTTGTATATGATCCTGCTATAAACCCCCATCCTGTTCACATACCCCCCATCCTGTTCACATACCCCCCCATCCTGTTCACATACCCCCCCATCCTGTTCACATACCCCCCCCATCCTGTTCACATACCCCCCCATCCTGTTCACATACCCCCCCATCCTGTTCACATACCCCCCCATCCTGTTCACATACCCCCCCATCCTGTTCACATACCCCCCCATCCTGTTCACATACCCCCCCATCCTGTTCACATACCCCCCCATCCTGTTCACATACCCCCCCATCCTGTTCACATACCCCCCCATCCTGCCTGCTCATATACTCCCATCCTGCTATATGCCCCCATCGTGCTCATATACCACCAACTTTCCCCCAACATTTGAGGGAAAAAAAGTGCGTCTTATGGTCCGAAAAATACGGTAGATGTGGTCATAAATCAGCTGCTAAAAGCTCAGAAAAAGACATTAAAAAAAATAATAAATTATCAACTTTCCTGTTAGACTGGCATTACAAGTTCACTGAAGGATTCCTAGGTATAGAGGTACTTTCTCCTGTTAGGCCCTGTGCGCACTAGAAAATGGAATTTTCTTAAAAGGGAAGGTGTCGTCAAAAAAAAAAAAAAATCAATAACTGAAAAAATGTGAAGTATTAATGTTTTGTTTAAATATTTGTTTTTAATTGAGCAAAATATAAAAAAAAAAAAAGAATTTTTTAAAAGTTTAATATTTTCCACTGTTAAACACTAGGGGGAACAGCTTCTGAAATCCTACAGAAATCCCACTGTAGAAATAGCCTGGATTACAGCTGCAGTAAAGTGGGCAGAATCTGCTCTCCTGTGTGTGCTGTCACACCTCCCCCTCCCAACCTGGGTGTTTCCAACAGATATCAGAATAAAATGTAGGGACACAGTGCAGAGCCATTTTGTTGGTGACCAGAAATATCTAGTGTCACCAAGGACAGCTGGAGTATCACACAGGATAGGATTAGATACACAGCTCAGCAGACAGCATCACACAGGAGAGGATTAGATACACAGCCCTGCAAACAGCATCACACAGGATAGGATTAGATACACAGCTCAGCAGATAGTATCACACAGGATAGGATTAGATACACCGCCCTGCATACAGCATCACTGGTTCATGCACAGGCCGACAGGTGGCAGGAGGAAGGGGGGGGGGGGTTGAGCAAGGGGTGTTTTTGGAGACTGTGGCAGCGGCGGTACTAACATGCAGAGGCACACAAACACACACGCAGCTGCGGGGGGGCAGAGTGGAGGGAGGGAGTGTTATTGGAGACGGTAATGGCGGGGGGAGGGGAGGCAGCCCGTACTCGCACGTCCCGGCGGTTGAAAGGGGTAAAGTGGAGCAAATAGCATAGCTGTGAGCTCCACAATGATGGCACCGATCTACTCCCTCTGCTGTGATCTGGACAGCCCAGGGGGCGCGTCCAGGTCACAGCAGACACCTCCTGTAACGTTACTAAATGGGGTCGGATCCCGACCACTGTTCTCTATGCACAGGGGTTGCCATAAAAGGAGTAACTGTCGTTACACACACAGCAAATCCAGCATGGCAGCCCCAAGTGCCTTCAGTAAAATTAGAATTCAATTAAAAACTAAATAAGCACTGATTTTAAATTTTGTATTAAAAACACTTGATTTCATAATCACTATTTTTACTACAAAAAAAAACCGCGACACCTTCCCTATAAGAAAATTCCGGACCCTCTAAAAGATTCCCGAACCTGCGGTAAAAAAAAAACGCACCGAAATCCGCACGTGGATTTGCAGCGGTTTTGGTGCGGATTTGCCGTGCTTTTTCTGCAGGTTGGTCCCTGTGGCTTTTTACCATTATCTATGGCAAAAACCGCAAGTACTTCCGGAAACTAAGTGACATGCTCATTAATTCCGCAGCGGAAATTCTGCAGCAAAATCCGCAGGGACAAAAAAAAATGCAGGGTGCGCAAAGCATTTTTTAATCCCCATTGATTTTGCTGGAGGAATGACTGGAGAAATGTTATAAACCTTTTCTGCAGCATTTCTTCAGCGAATTCCACTGCAATTCCGTGGGTAAATCCGCAGCGTGTGCACAGGACCTTAGTGCAACTTTAATAATAATAATAATAATAATAATAATAATAATAAATACCTGCAATTAGAAATGTAGTATAGTTCTCCTGACTGTCGCTTCCCTCATGTGTAGGGTATTGCAGGAGCTAGTTATCGATGGGTATGACAATTCATAGAGACAGACTAGTGTCTGTGATTACGACCATTAGCAACTAAGCTACTGTAAGGCTATGGGTACCTTCACACTTTAGTGATGCAGCAGCGATCAGACCAGCGATCTGACCTGGTCAGGATCGCTGCTGCATCGCTACATGGTCGCTGGTGAGCTGTCAAACAGGCAGATCTCACCAGCGACCAGTGACCAGCCCCCAGCCAGCAGCGACGTGCAAGCGACGCTGCGCTTGCACGGAGCCGGCGTCTGGAAGCTGCGGACACTGGTAACTAAGGTAAACATCGGGTATGGTTACCCGATGTTTACCTTAGTTACCAGCGCACACCGCTTAACTTAGCGTGTGCAGGGAGCAGGAGCCAGCAGCACAGGCAGCGTGAGAGCTGCAGACGCTGGTAACGAAGGTAAATATCGGATAACTACCTTGGTTACCCGATGTTTACCTTGGTTACAGCTTACCATAGGCTGTCAGACGCCGGCTCCTGCTCCCTGGACATTCAGGATTGTTGCTCTCTCGCTGTCACACACAGCGATGTGTGCTTATCAGCGGGGGAGCAACAATAAAAAAACGAACCAGGGCTGTGTGTAACGAGCAGCGATCTCACAGCAGGGGCCAGATCGCTACTCAGTGTCACACACAGCGAGATCGCTAATGAGGTCACAAAAACCGTGACTCAGCAGCGATCTCAGTAGCGATCTCGCTGTGTGTGAAGTACCCCTATGTGCCTACGGGGAAAGTGTCCTGTGGATATATCCGCAGGAGCTCCCAGAAAACCGCAGCACAACTTTGTCTGTTTTCATGCTGCGGTTGTACAGTGGAATGTCCTGCGGATATGCTGCGGTCATTCTGCATTGAGGATACAGTACCATGGCTTCGGCACTGCATCCTCAATGCAGAACAAGTGCTTGAGTGATCGGGGCGTTCATACTTACCTTTATCACGCAGCACTTCACGCTCCGGGCCATATCTGTCTGCACTTTGCCGGAGGTGGGCGGGCCTGAACTAGCTACGGCTGTCACATGACCGGAGCTCGTGCAGGCCCCGCCCATCTCCTGCTCCTGGCTCCACTGCGCTCCTCTGCACCGACTCCGGTGTCTGCTATCAAGGCAGGCAAGTATGGGGCCCTGCGGTAAAAAACGCAGGAATAATTCACATGCTGCAGATTTTTTCCGCAGAAAAATCTGCATTATTTCCGCTGCGGAAAAAAACGCAGCATGGGCACAGCACTCCCCAAATGCCATAGAAATGGCTGGGGACTCGCTGTACTGTGGATTTTTGAAAAATCCGGAGAATTTCCGCAAAAGAAATCGCGGCAAATTCCGTAATTTTTCACAGCGCAGGCACATAGCCTCATGCTCTAAACATGCAGTAAGCAACACAGCAAATCAGGATATCTATACTACATTTTTTATTTTTTTTTTAAAATCGGAGGTATTTGCTAATATTATTATTACACTTACTACTATTGGGACAAAATATTGCAGATGGGAATACCCCTTTAGCAGCTAGTCTGTACTCATTGTGGAGCAATGTTCAGGGAGCATTGAATTAGAAGGGTAAACAAAGGGGAAAAACTGCTGAAATATATAGGCTACAAGTCATAAAATGCCAGATGTATTGGTATAGTACAATTTAGCTTTGATGCATTCCAGATTATCTTGCAGTCTTTGCACTTTACTGTATTTAGCATCCCCTCCCAAGCATAGATATTGATATGGGACCTTATCATTTAATAAGGAAGTACAAATAACCTGGTCAAAGCAGTCACACTGGACAATGAACCTGTTGAATGACTGCAGCAGGGCATGTGTGGGGCTAGCTGAACAGGTTATAGTGTAACTGAATCCTAATCTGTCCACAATGAAACTCATGTATGAATAATGTTGCTTGGAGGGGCTTTGGCACAATACAAAAAGTATGTGCTCTATAGGTATCCAGGCTTATAAAGGCAGCATTTAATTTAATCTTCAGCCTGTGCACTGACGGATGCAACTCAACCCCTTCACCCCAGCGTTGTTACCTTCATGACCAGGGCAAAATGTTACAATTCTGACCAGTGTCACTGTATGACGTAGTAACTCTGGAGCGGCTCTCAGAGATTCTAATGCTGGGTTCACACACAACGACGTCGCTGTTACGTCACCATTTCCTGTGACGTAACAGCGACCTTACTAGATCGCTAGTTAGCTGTCAAACATGTAATTTTAAGCAGCGACGGAGCAGCGATCATAGCGACCTCGACGGTCGTTGGGATGTGTCACACGCGTCGCTGTGCGACGACTCAGACCTTGATAGAGGCGTGGTGTTTACCCCTAGATATGTTTTTGCGTTGCCTCTTTTCACGCCCCTCTGTTCCGATTGGTGATCGCTACAGCGCCGCCTGATTGTGTCTTCCTTTGTTTGGCATGGACACCCAAAGAACGACACCAGACAGAGACTCTACTACGTGGAACACAGAATGGAACTTAAAGAATGAAATCACTGTAACGCCTTCAGCAAGTTACCCAAATCAGAACGCTGTTGTGACCACCAATCGGAGTCGTGGGGGCGTTGTAAAATACACCGCAAAAACACGCCCTTGTTCTGCCTTCAGCGTCGTCGCTGCTGCGGTGTCAAAAACAAGGTTTGCATGTGGCGCAGCGGGATAGCAGCGATCAAAAAAATGACCTGGAATATTCAAGAGCGAGCAGCGATCAAGCAGGGGTCTGATCGTTGTTATGTGTCTCACACAGCGACGTCGCTGTTTAGGTCGCTGCTACGTCACAGAAAATAGCGACTTAGCAGCGATGTCGTCATTGTCACTGTGTGTGACACCACCATTAGACTGTGTATTCGTGACACACTAGTGGTACATTTGGGTCATGACTTGCATTTATCGTTTACGATAAAAATGTAAAATTTGACGGAAGAAAAGAAAAAAAAAGGAAATGGAAAATGTTGCAATTTTTCAACTTTACATTTTTCTGCCCTTACACCAGATACTATTTTGTGTGCTAGAACTAACATTTCCCACATGTCTACTTTACAATAGAACCATTTTTTTTATTTTTTTTTTTTTGCTATGAACTTAGGAGGGTTATAAGTATTGGCAATTTCTCATTTTTTCAAATAAAATTTACAAAGCCAATTTTTTTGTAGGCCTCCTTCACATGTCCACATAAAAAAAAAACATGGTCCATGGTGAAGGGGTGTGTGTACATGATTTTTTTTTATATGTGCTGTCCCTGTGCTATCCGTGTCACATCTGGATAGAACACGGACAGCATGAGTTGGTATACTTCCTGTCCCTGACGCTGCTTTTACATCCGGGTCCACAGTGAATATGCAATGACCCGGCTGTAACAGGAGAGGCAGAAACAGCAGCGCCAAAGACATGCAAGTATAAAAATTCTTTATTTTTGTGTGCCACGTGTTTTCTCAGATACGTGTCACATCAGTGTGCTATCCATGTGATATCCGTGCTGCTGGAGAAAAATGGACACACGTATGCTCCACACGGACCACGTCCAAACACGGACATGTGCGCAGATCCAATGATTTTAATGGGTCTATGGGTGTCCGTGTCTCCGATATGTGTAAAAACAGACATACGTACCAGAGACCCGAATGTGTGAAGGAGGCCTTAGACTATGTTCACACAGTGCATCTTAAAATGCAGTGTTTTTGACTAAAAAAAATGCATAAAAAAAAAAAAAACAAACACATTGCATCAAAAACGCATAAAAAAACAGCTTGCGTTTTGACGCTTTTTTCCCTCATTTTGCCCAATGCGTTTTTTTTTTTTTTTAAGTCAAATCTATTGACTGGAAGGGCTCAAAAATGCAAAAAGAATGGACATACTGCATCAAAAACGCAGCCAAGACACGGACAAAAAAAGATGCAGTGTGGAAAGCAAGATCGAAATCCCATAGACTTTGCTGGGGAAGGAAATGCATGTATTTATGAGCATCTTTGTGACCTCAAAAACCAATAAAAGATGCGCTGTGCGAGCATAGCCTTAGTGGTCACATCCCAACTTAAGTGACTGAGTCGCCTATGTCACAAAAATACACAAAGAGACACTATTCTAAAAACTACACCCCTCAAACTGCTTATTACCACACCAACAAGTTTATTAACCCTTTAAATGCTTCAGAGGAAGAATAAAAAAAAATATGAAAATGTTACTTTTTCCAACAAAAATACTACTTTAGCCCCACATTTTGCATCTTCACAAGGGTGGAACAAAAATGGAACCATAGAATTGGTTGAGCAATTTCTCCTGCGTACGCCAATACCCTAATATGTGGTGGAAAACTAACGTTTGGGCAGACAGCAGGGCTCGGAAGGGAAGGAGCACTATTTGAATTGTGGAACTCAAAATTGTCTGGAATTGGCGGTCACAGATGAAGAGTTCCTGACACGCAAAAACAACAGAAACCCCCACAAGTGAACCCATTCTGGAAACCACACATCTCGCAGAATTCATTTAGAGGGAATAGGTAAAAATAGGTAAAATAGCACCAATATTTGTAAGACCATTTCTGTTGAAGATAGCAATGCCCCATATGTGCCTCTAGAATACTGCTGGCCACACGGCAGTGTTCAGGAGGAAATGAGTGTCATTTGTCTCTTTCAGAGCAGATTTTCCTAGAATAGTTTGCAGAGCCCTTAAGTACCAGAAGAGAAAAGATTTCCCCCTCAAGTGACCTTTTTTTGGAAATGACACCCCTCTGGGAATTAATCTATGGATGTAGTGACTATTTTGATTCCATAGTGGATTTCTAGGAATTTACAAATAATTTTGCAGAATGAAAATTGCAAATATGCTATTGTAGTGCCCATACATTATGCCAAGCTTGTGATTCTGGAGAAACATACACAGCTATTTAGTGGTCTCTCCTCGCTACTGTACTGAGAAACATGGTGACACTAACTGAATTGTGTTTTAGGCACAATGGGGGGCACTATGGATTTGGGACTGCAGATTTAGCTAAATTTATTTTGGGGGTTAGAGAAAGATGAGCCATGGCGTTGGAGAGCTTTTGTGCTACCAGTACCGTGGAAACCCCCTGTATTTCTATTAACAGATGAAAGAGTAGGGACTTTATATATTTTTGTGGAATGATTTGAAGCCTTTTTAGGCTATGTTCACACATTGAGTTTTTGCTGCTTTTTTGCCATGGTTTTTCCATGAATTTTATTCAAATAAAAAGCTGCTTTTTATAGTAACAGCAAAAGCTATGATCTCAGAAGTGTCATGCTCACACAGACACTTGCTTCTTTTTTTCCTTACTAAAATGGAAAACTGTTTTTGAAAGAAGCAGCATGTTTATTTGTCAGCGTTTTTAGTGTGGTTTTACCATTGAAAGCAATGAGAGTACAAAAACGCAGCTGTGAATTTTTGCTCATTTTGTAGTGGATGAAACTAACTTATTTAAACATCTACTGTAGACATGACAAGCAACAAAACAAAACAAAAAACAAACAGCTTTTTACTGCTAAGAGGAGCAGGTTTTGCAGCATAATAAAAAAGAAAAAAAACACAGCAAAAATACAAAGTGTGAACATAGCCTAGCTGGAATCATGACATTTTGGATCACATTTATCCTGTGCTCCGGGGTTTACATCTGGATCTCCAAATGATGTGTTTCAGATGAAACCCACGACTGATCAATTCACTGAATAGTAAGGCTATGTGCCCACGCTGCGGATTTACCGCGGATTTTGCCGCGGATTTCCCGAAAATCTGCAGCAGCGGCACTTCCAAGCCATTTCAATGGCATTTTGGAAATGCTGTGTCCATGCTGCGGATTTTTCCGCTGCGGATTTGCCGCGGATTTTGATCCGGAAAAATCTGCAGCATGTCAATTGTTTGTTGCAGATTTGGTGCGGATTTTGGGTATAGAATGGGGAAAAAAAAAAAAAAAAAATCCGCATCAAAATCCGCGGCAAATCCGCGGGTGCGGATTTGCCGCGAAAGTCGTGGATTTTCATGCAGAAAAATCCGCAGGTACATTCTACCGTGGACACATAGCCTAATGATGCAGCAGACTCAACTCTGTTGGGCGATGTCCATCTTTTAGGAAGTGCACAACAATTGCTGACCGCGCTTTTACGAACATTTAAAAGATGAATACCACCGGATCATAGGCCATAGAGTAAAAAAATGATTCTCCCTGCCTCATTATAGGGTATGTTCCGTCAGGAGCATTGTCTGAATCATATTCCAGAAAATTAAAAGGAAACCCCGTTGTTAGCGTTCAGCATAGAGCGCAGGATAAATGTGAGCGGTGCCTTACTGCGATCTTTGGGAGGTAAAAAAAAAAAAAAAATCAAGCAGCAGGTCAAGAATTGCTTTTATTCACTTTTTACACCATTCACCGTGCGATTACAGCAATACCAGATGTATATTGCGTTTTACGTTTGGCTACCGTCACACACTAAAAAGGTTTGTGTTTGCATCGCTATATTTTCACAGCTACAGTGGAACCTCGCTTAACGAGTAACCCACTTAACGATAATTTCGCTTAACAAGCAAAGCTTTCTGTAAATTTGTAACTCTATTTACGAGAAAGCCTTGCTGTACGAGTAAAATCCTCACCACACACACTTCCGGTTCCGTACATCCAGCGCGCTCTGACCCGCTCTTGCAGTCCACACAAACACACACAAACACACACAAACACACACAAACACACACAAACACACACAAACACACACAGTACTGTATTATGCTCACCTTACCTTCCGTTCCACCGCCGGCCTCATGGTTATTGTAGTTAGAATACCACTACTAGGACTACTCTCATAAAAAATATATTTTATTAATAAATATTAAAAAAGAACATGTGTAGTGTTCTTATCTTTCAATTTCGTACATCACATAGACATATACATACAAGTGCAAGTGTAAACCATGGTTAAACCTGAGCGTAGCTATAGACAGTGGTTGATAGAGAGGGGGACAGATGCTAGTACGTCACTGTCCAGCTAGTAGTTGTTTGATGTACCCTGTCTCTACCTCCTTGTTTGTAGATGTATATGCTGATTATACACTACTATAAGGTATATAGCCCTCACTGTCCTTGTCAGCCTCCAGCAGGGATAACCACCACCAGAAAAGTGATAAAAGTGCAAACAATTGTACCATAGACAAACAGTGGCAATGCGTTAGCTGTCCAGGGTTCTCATACCGTATTAGGTATAGTTTCCCTAATCAAAAGGTTGCTGGATAGGTTAGGTAGGAGCCTGGAGTTCCACTTAACTTATGGATCCCCCTGCTCTCCTGACGCGTTTCACCCCCCTAACGCAGTAAAAGGGGATCATCAGAGGATATTTTATGAGTCACTTCTCAAGAAAGGACACCTAGAAAGATGAACGAAAAAATGTTGTAAATATATAGATAAATGACTGCATTGTTCTAGGCACACACAGCTGTATAGGTACACTTACAGGGGACTAGTCCTCTTTTTCAGAGTGCTACTATGTTCCCTCTCAATATGTGGTTACATGAGCGGACTGTTCAAATGTCCAGGATAAGGATGAAGCTATTTTAGTAGTTGGTCCCTGTAAAAATGTATAGGAAAAATGGGCAGATAATTCAATATTATTCATATGCTCAGGCACAATTTATCATGCATATAAAGTTTGGGTTTCTACCTGTATAAAGATGTAGTGGTGTATACACTTTTAATCTATAGAGAGGCAGTTTTTGTCCACTATAATTCTCCAGGAGACAAGTGGTCTTATGATTCTATCAGGTTTTATATTCGTCCCTCCTGTAGGGATAATAAGATGTATATATATACAATTATACATGTTTTTCATATTATGAAAAAACCACAAAATATGTGTCTATCTATAGTATACCCCAAACGGAGAACATGTATAATTGTATATATACACATCTTATTATCCCTACAGGAGGGACGAATATAAAACCTGATAGAATCATAAGACCACACGTCTCCTGGAGAATTATAGTGGACAAAAACTGCCTCTCTATAGATTAAAAGTGTATACACCACTACATCTTTATACAGGTAGAAACCCAAACTTTATATGCATGATAAATTGTGCCTGAGCATATGAATAATATTGAATTATCTGCCCATTTTTCCTCTACATTTTTACAGGGACCAACTACTAAAATAGCTTCATCCTTATCCTGGACATTTGAACAGTCCGCTCATGTAACCACATATTGAGAGGGAACATAGTAGCACTCTGAAAAAGAGGACTAGTCCCCTGTAAGTGTACCTATACAGCTGTGTGTGCCTAGAACAATGCAGTCATTTATCTATATATTTACAACATTTTTTCGTTCATCTTTCTAGGTGTCCTTTCTTGAGAAGTGACTCATAAAATATCCTCTGATGATCCCCTTTTACTGCGTTAGGGGGGGTGAAACGCGTCAGGAGAGCAGGGGGATCCATAAGTTAAGTGGAACTCCAGGCTCCTACCTAACCTATCCAGCAACCTTTTAATTAGGGAAACTATACCTAATATGAGAACCCTGGACAGCTAACGCATTGCCACTGTTTGTTTGTCTATGGTACAATTGTTTGCACTTTTATCACTTTTCTGGTGGTGGTTATCCCTGCTGGAGGCTGACAAGGACAGTGAGGGCTATATACCTTATAGTAGAGTATAATCAGCATATACATCTACAAACAAGGAGGTAGAGACAGGGTACATCAAACAACTACTAGCTGGACAGTGACGTACTAGCATCTGTCCCCCTCTCTATCAACCACTGTCTATAGCTACGCTCAGGTTTAACCATGGTTTACACTTGCACTTGTATGTATATGTCTATGTGATGTACGAAATTGAAAGATAAGAACACTACACATGTTCTTTTTTAATATTTATTAATAAAATATATTTTTTATGAGAGTAGTCCTAGTAGTGGTATTCTGATATAATTACTACCTCAATATTTACCTTTGTGGTTTTTGTGGTTATTGTAGTTCCCGGGTACATCGCGACGTGCTCACGGCGAACTACAAGACCCAGGAGGCCGCCGATGGAAATAGATATGTGTGTGTGTTTGTGTGTGTGCGGAATGACACAATAGGGGACCAGGATGGGACATTTAACAAGTTGTGGAACGAATTGTCTGCATTGCAATGATTTTCTATGGGAAATCTTGCTTTCTTTGCTGAACGAGTAACTTGGTTAACAAGCACACTCCCAGAACGGATTGCTCTCGTTAACCAAGGTTCCACTGTATAATGTTTCTATATCCCACTTTTTTGCGGGATGAGTTGAAATTTATATTTGTATCACTTTTCGGCACAACAGTTTTTGGTTGCTTTCTAGTCTGATTTTTTTTGAGGCAGAACAAAAAAAAAAAAAAAGGAATTCCGAAATTTTTTTTTACATCGAGCACCATGCGCTATAAGTGATAAGACAGCTTTATTCTTCGGCTTAGTATGATTTACCACATTTATATAATTTATGTTTTGCCGCTTTTACACTATAAATAACACCATCCATTTTACCACATGATATAATTGATTGTAATAAATGTAACTGATGTAATGCTGCAAGCAGGGAGTAAATTCCAAATGTGGTGAAATAGCAAAAAATAAAGTGAAATTCTGCAACAATGTTTTTGTTTTAATTTAGTGTCCATTTTACCATAAAACTGACTTGGCAGTATAAGGCTATGTGTCCAAGGGAGAATGTAGCTGCGGATTTTTCTGCACCAAAATCCGCAACTTTCCCGCAAAATCAGCACCTTTTCAAAGGTGCGGATTTGCCGCGGATTTGATGCGGATTTTTTCCCCCCAATTTTAAAGCCAAAATCCAGATGAAAATCCGCAACAATAATTGACATGTTGCAGACTTTTCCGGATCAAAATCCGCACGAAATCCGCTGCGGAAAAATCCGCAGCGTGGGCACAGCATTTCCAAAATGCCATAGAAATGGCTGGGAAGTGCCTGAGCTGCAGATTTTCGGGAAATCCACGGCTTTTCTGCGAGAAATCCGCGGCAAAATCCGCGCATTTTCCGCAGCGTGGGCACATAGCCTAATTCTCCAGGTCAGTTCGATTATGTAGATACAAAAAATATCAGTTGTGGAAAAAAAAAACAAACCTGAAATATATTGGAAAAAATATTATTTGGATGTGTCACGACTTTCCAAGAGCCATAACATTTTACATTTTTGAGATATGGAGCTATAGGAGGGGCTTGCTTTTGCACTCAGATCTGGTGTTTGAATTGATATTTTGGGGTATATACATGTATTGATCACACCTTATTACAGTTTATTCTGTTCTGGTTTCCGAAAACATGCAATTCTCGAACTTAGATTTTTTTTCTCGCTACACTTTTTATTGATCGGCTTAATTTATAATTTTAATAAAATCGGACATTTAAGAAAGCAGCGCTACCAAAGACACTACTCACAAAACGTTAGGGGCATTTAGCTTCCAGAGGAAATTTCTGGATGATCCTAAAATGCTCTCTAACCTTTTCAGGTTTGTTTAATGTGACCTTCTCTAAACTGTTGTATGCACAATGTCCAACTGTTTAGGCTATGTGCGCACACTGCGTCTTTTTGATGCTGCGTTTTTGTGCGTTTTTGCCACGTTTTGGTGCATTTTTGGCTGCGTTTTTCAAATGCATTGCATGGGCGGAAAACGCAGAAAAACGCAGGAAAGAATTGACGTCCATTTTTTTTAACTCAAAAACGCAGGTAAAAAAAAACCAGATGTGTGCGGACAGCAAAAATGAAAACTCAGACTTTGCTGGGGAAGCAAAGTCCTGCAGTTTTGAGGCCAAAAACGCACCCGAAAAACGCGCAAAAACGCCGCGAAAAACGCACTGTGCGCACATAGCCTTAATGTTTCAGCACAACTTGCTGTTCTCTAACAAAGGAGCTTAATGGCAGAATTCACATCAGGTGTTTGATCCATACTCACCCAATAAATGTTGAGTTCAATTAGAATTGGTATTGATACAGTCCTCCTCATAATTGCTGTTTACATTTTGACATCATGAGACCAAGATGACACCTAACAATTGTCAGCAGTACCTCAGCATTGACAGGCTTCAAGCAGGATGTTTTGAAACGGAAGTACCGTATTTTTTGGGATCATAAGATACATTTTTCCTTCCAAAAATTTGGTAGGAAAATGAGGGGTGAGTCTTAAAATCCGACTATAGCTTACCAGGGGAGGGGCTGTCTGTTTGGCGACCGGGTGCGTTCGGGCGGCCAGGTGCTAGTGGGTGCGTGCCGGCGGCCAGGTGCCAGTCCCAGTTTCAAATAATGGCGCTGGGAGTCAGTGCGTGCGCAGATGGAGCCCTTGGATAAGAGATCCATTTGCGCACGCGCCGCTCCGGGAGCCATCATTTGAACTGAGACCACGGACAGACTGGGACACTCACCGCACCGGCTTGCTCCACCACTCACCCGCCGCCGTTACTGACCCACCACGGCCTCATCGCCACTGACCGCCACTGCCACCATGGACCCGCCGCGGCTGAGGCCACTGAGGCTGGCAGCACAACCTCTGCCTCCTGTGACCCCGCTTCACCACCACTGCTGCCCCCCCTCCGGTAAGAGAACACCAGATTATAAGATGGACCCAATTTTTATTTATTTTTTTTACCTTTTTTCATCTCTAAATTTGGGGTGCATCTTATAATCCGGTGCATCTTATAAAACGAAAAATACGGTAGCCACTAAGCTTAGTGTCACAGTGTCATCAGCAGGTTGCAACAGATCTACAGAGAGACTGGAAGATTCACAGAAAGGCATAGATGTGGACGCCTTTTGGCCACATGCCACACGGATGACCACTCCAGTGTGAACAATGCCCTTCGGCACCAGATGATGAATGCCACACAACTCCAGGCACATTTAACCCCAGAGCCTGGTGTTCCTCTTTATGACCAGGCCATTTTTTTCAATTCAGACCAGTGTAACTTTATGAGGTTATAATTCAGGAACGCTTCAATGGATTCAAGTGATTCTGAGAATGTATGTTTTTTTTACATATCGTACTTCATGTCAGTGGTAAATATAGGAAGATATTTTTTGTGGTTGTGAAAATATCGGAAATTTGGAGAAAATTTTGCAACTTTCAAACTTCAAAAAGAGTTATGTCACACAAAATAGTTACTAAATAACATTTCCCACAAGTCTACTTTACATCAGCATAATTTTTTTTAAAACTTTTTTTTGTTGTTCAAATGTTTGAAAGTTTAAAAGATTAGCATCAATTTCTCATTTTTCCAACAAAATTTACAAAACCATTTTATTATTTATATTTTAGGGACCACATCACATTTGAAATGACTATGGGGCCTTTGTGACAGAAAATACCTACAATGCCACCATTCTAAAGATTGCTCCCCGCAAACTCTTCAAAACCACATACAAGAAGTTTATTAATCCTTCAGGTGCTTCACAGGAACTAAAGCAATGTGTAAGGAAAAAATGAAAATATTACTTTTTCCCACAAAAATGTTACTTTAGCCACAAATTTTGCATTTCCACAAGGGTCACAAGGGAAAATGCACCATACAATTTCTCTAGAGTATGCCAGCACCCCATATGTAATGGGAAACTACTGTGTTGGCGCACGAAAAGGCACAGAAGGAAAAGAGCACTATATATATCTTTTTAAACGCAAAATTGCCTGGAGTCGTTAGCAGGCGCCATGTGTCGCGTTTGGAGAGCTCCTGATGTGCCTGAACAGTGGAAAACCCCCACATGTAATCCCATTTTGGAAACTAGACCCCTCAAGAAATTTATCTAGATTTGTAGGAAACCCCATGAACCCCCAGGTGCTTCGAAGAATTTTATAACATTGAGCCATAAAAATGAAAAAAAAACAAACACATTTTTCCCAGAAACATGTTGCTTTTGCTCCAAATTTTTAATTTTCACAAGGGTAACCGGAGAAAATGCACTGTACAATTTGTTGTGCAATTTCTCTGAGTGCGCCAATACATGGTAGAAAACTACTCTTTGGGTGAATAGCAGAGCTCGGAAAGGAAGGAGCACAGGAGTGCAGGTTTAGTTTAGTTTAAATGGTTTGGGGGTGTCAAGACACATTGGCAGAGCCACTGAGATGCCAGAAAAGTTGACCCCTCACAAGTGACCCCATTGTGTTTTAGTACCAAGTATTTAATTTTTATGATGGCTAATAAGAAAAGAAAATAGACCATACAGTTTGCTGTATCACTTTTCCTGAGTCCGCCAATACCCTCTATGGAACTACTTTTGAGGTACAGTGAAAAACTGAAAAGGGAAAGAGCACTATACTGGTCTTCAGATTTTGCTGGAATGGTTTGCGCTTGCCATGTCATATTGGCAGAGAACCTGAGGTCCCAGAACAGCAGAAATCCCCAAGTGACCCCATTTTATAAACTTCACCCCTCAATGAATTTATCTACGGGTGCAGTGAACATATTGACAACAGAGGTATGTCACATCATTTTATACTATTGGGCAGTGAAGAAAAACAAATTACGTTTTTACCACTAAGGCTAAGTTCACATTTCCGCTAAAATCTATCAGTCACAATCCGCTGCTCTTGTAAACAGCGGAATCCGTTTAGCGGATTCCGCTGCTCCCATAGACTTGTATGAGCAGCGGATTGTGACTGATGATGCTGCGTTGCACCCTCCGCCCGACTGATCAGTCGTGGAACGACTGACCGCCGGGTGGGAGGAACGCAGCATGTAACGTTTTTTGAGCAGCGAGATCCGTCGGATTTCGCTGCGCATGCTCTCTGGCTCCCTGCACACGTCACCAGCTTTGGTTGGTTACCCGATATTTACCCTGGTTACGGTGCAAGGAGCCAGCGCTAAGCGGTGTAGGCCCGTAACCAAGGTAAATATCGGGTAACCAAGGTAAACATCGGGTGCTTTGCTGTTACCCGATATTTAGGCTGGTTACGTGTGCAGGGAGGCCGACACTTCCCCGCTCGGCCCCGCCCCCCCCCCGCACATGTATGTACACACACACACACACACACACACACACACACACACACACACACACACACCTGTCCCCAGCCATGCAGACAAGCACTGACACCCTCGTCTGGCCCCGCCCCCTGCTCGGCTCCGCCCCCTCCCGCACTTTGCATGTGCACACACACACATACATACATACATACATGCACATACACTCACCTGTCCCCAGCCATGCAGACCGCAGCACTTCTACTGACATCCTCAGCACCTGGCCCCGCCCCCCGCTCGGCTCCGCCCCCTCCCACACTTTGCATGTGCACACACATACATACATACATACACTCACTCACTCACAGATACACTCACCTGTCCCCAGCCATGCAGACCGCAGCACTTCCACTGACATCCTCAGCGCCTGGCCCCGCCCCCCGCTCGGCTCTGCCCCCGAACTCCGCCCCCCGCACACAACGGAATCCGACAAAGAATTCTGTTCTTTGTCATCCGTTGTACAGCGTTGAACAGCGCATCAGTCACATGCGTCAAGCGACGCATGTGACTGATACAAATCAACGGAAATGTGAACTTAGCCTTAAATGTTGCTTTAGCCCTAGATTTCGTGTGTGTGTGTGTGTGTGTGTGTGTGTGTGTGTGTGTGTGTGTGTGTGTGTGTGTGTGTGTGTGTGTGTGTGTGTGTGTGTGTGTGTGTGTGTGTGTGTGTGTGTGTGTGTGTGACTCCATTGTGGGCTCCATTTGCAGAGAACCTGGGAGCCTGAACAGAGGAAACCCCCCTAAAGTGACCAAATTTTGGAAATGCATAACTCAGGGAGTTCATCTATGGGTAGAGTGACTTTCTCTTTCTGTGGTTTAGGCACACTCTGGAGCTCAGATTTTGCTAGTTTTCTCTTTGGAAGCAGCCATACCGCTTCTCCTGAGCCTTTATGCTACCAGTAACGTGGAAGCCTCCCTATATTTCATTAGCATATAACAGACCTGAGTAGGGACTTGTGTTTTTGTGGGTTGAGGTGAATGCTATTTAGTGGCATTTTGGGGTGCAGACCATTTTAGATCAGTTCACATTTATCCTGTGCTCTATACTGAGCGCTTACATAAGTGTTTCCATGTACTACTATGAAATTTGCGCTTCAGATGAGACTGATCCATTCACTAATGAAGCAGCATTTACTCTAGACTTCGTTTGGCCTCAGTGGTTTGCTTTTCAAAAGGGGCACAAAATTGTTGATCACATTTGTGTACACCTAAAAAGAAGCGTAAAGTTCAACAGTGACTCCCTCATTACAGTGAGTTTTCTGATGTGAATTTTGTCTGATATGTGTCAATCTCTTAAAAATATGTAACCCCCGTTGTAAGCGCTCAGCGTAGAGCGCAGGATGATTAGGCGGATTTATTCCTCAGATCAGTACGATTACAGCGATGCAAGGTTTATATAGGTTTGGTGACTATCACACTAAAAATACTGTTTTTACACAATGAAGGTTTTTTGCATCACCATGTTTCGAAGGCTATAGTTTGGGTTTTGGGGGGGGGGGGGGGGGTTCTGCCGACCGTCAAGTGAGGGTTTGTTTCTCATGAGAGGAGTTGGAGTTTTTATTGGTACCAATTTGTGTCACGATATTTTTTTTATCGCTTTCTATTCAGCTTTTTGTTAGGCAGCAACAATAAGAGAAGGCAATTCAGAATTAATTTTATTGTACCGTATATGCCGGCGTATAAGACGACCCCCAACTTCTGCCCTAAAAATATAGAATTTGGGATATCTTGTGATACATACGGTATTCAGTATGCTTCAGTATGCTAAGAGCAGGGGGCCGCACTGTGTGAGGAGGTGTTTTTTTTTACTGTCCAGTATAACCAATAGGATTAGTGCAGGGGCGGGGGTACTGTAGCAATATGCACACTTACACCAGCATGTAAGCTCTTCATTAATGTCCCTGCATGGATGCGAGGGGAATCTGGCGTTACTGCACTAATCCTATTGGTTATACTGGACAGTGAAAAAAAAAAAAAACCTCCTCACACAGTGCGGCCCCCTGCTATATATCCGCTGTATATGCTGTATGATATACCAGTACGGGGCCAGGCTGTGTATCGCGTTTCCATAACGACGAGGCAGGAACTTCCCTGCTAGAGCGCTGACGTCAAGGCAGAGCTGCTTGCCTCTGATTGGCCAGCGCTCTGCGCTGTTCCTCCCTCATCGCTATGGAGGCAGAATCCAAGCGTGGAACGGAGTGGAGCGGCGCACTACAGCACCCAGGTGTATATCCGGCGTATAAGACGACCCCCCACTGTAGCCATTATTTTAAGGGGGTAAAAAGTCGTCTTATACGCCAGTATATACGGTATGTTTTTAACGGTATCGTAAAAGTGGTAAGACAGCTTCATTCTTTGGGTCAGTATAATTACAGAGATACCACATTTATATTGTTTTACATGTTTTCCCGCTTTTGCACCATAAAAACTATTTTATAGAAAAAAAGGATTGTTTTTGCATTGCTCTATTTTGAGAGCTAAAGCATTTTTAGTTTTTCGCTGACAGAGCTTTATGGCGGCTTGATTTTTGCGGGATAAGATGACATTTTCAGCAGTACCATATTTATTTACATGCGACTTTGATTGCAGGTTTTTTGATGAGAAAGCATAGTTTTTTTCCCTCTGTTTAGTTAACCACTTCAGCTAACACTGTAAAATAAATAGTGTTACAGTTTTATAAATTGGATCATTCCGAATGCGGCAAAACCAAACGTGTACTTTTTAATTTTTTTACAAAAATATAAGTCGTTATTGGCATAATTTTTTTTATTTTTTTGCCCTTTATTTTGTAGAGGGGTTATATTTTTTCAATTTTTTATTTCTATATCAATGTTCCTATCTCCTCTACACTTTGTGAATGGTACAGTGACAAGCCACTAGTACTTGAATAACATCATTAATCCAGTCTTTGTGCCTCTGCATGATCAACACAGGGCTAAGGGTATGTGCGCACGTTGCTTTTTACCTGCTTTTTACCTGCTTTTTTGCCGCTATTTCTTCTGCGCTGTTTAATGCCAAAATGGATGTGTTCTTCTATTCAAGCAAAGTCTATGGGAATTTGGGTTTCTTGTTCACACTATGTTGTTCAAAATGCTGCCTTTTTGTGGCAGAACTTTGGTCAAAAACTCAGCTTTGCAGTGCAAAACCCAAATGGCAAAAACAATTGACATGTTGCTTCTTTGAAAAGCTGAGTTTTTGACCAAAGTTCTGCCACAAAAAGGCAGCATTTCGAACAACATAGTGTGAACAAGAGGGGGCGTGTCCTGGCTATGAAGGAGTGAGGACGTGACTTGTCTTAGCTCCTGCCACTGGACTTTATTAGGCTAAGTTCACATTTCCGCTAAAATCTATCAGTCACAATCCGCTGCTCTTGTAAACAGCGGAATCCGTTTAGCGGATTCCGCTGCTCCCCTAGACTTGTATGAGCAGCGGATTGTGACTGATGATGCTGCGTTGCACCCTCCGCCCGACTGATCAGTCGTGGAACGACTGACCGCCGGGCGGGGGGAACGCAGCATGTAACGTTTTTTGAGCAGCGAGATCCGTCGGATTTCGCTGCGCATGCTCTCTGGCTCCCTGCACACGTCACCAGCTTTGGTTGGTTACCCGATATTTACCCTGGTTACGGTGCAAGGAGCCAGCGCTAAGCGGTGTAGGCCCGTAACCAAGGTAAATATCGGGTAACCAAGGTAAACATCGGGTGCTTTGCTGTTACCCGATATTTAGTCTGGTTACGTGTGCAGGGAGGCCGACACTTCCCCGCTCGGCCCCGCCCCCTCCCGCACTCCGCACATGTATGTACACACACACACACACACACCTGTCCCCAGCCATGCAGACAAGCACTGACACCCTCGTCTTGCCCCGCCCCCTGCTCGGCTCCGCCCCCTCACGCACTTTGCATGTGCACACACACACATACATACATACATGCACATACACACACTCACTCACTCACACATACACTCACCTGTCCCCAGCCATGCAGACCGCAGCACTTCTACTGACATCCTCAGCGCCTGGCCCCGCCCCCCGCTCGGCTCCGCCCCCTCCCGCACTTTGCATGTGCACACACATACATACATACATACATACATACACACACTCACTGATACACTCACCTGTCCCCAGCCATGCAGACCGCAGCACTTCCACTGACATCCTCAGCGCCTGGCCCCGCCCCCCGCTCGGCTCCGCCCCCGAACTCCGCCCCCCGCACACAACGGAATCCGACAAAGAATTCTGTTCTTTGTCATCCGTTGTACAGCGTTGAACAGCGCATCAGTCACATGCGTCAAGCGACGCATGTGACTGATACAAATCAACGGAAATGTGAACTTAGCCTAACTGATGATCCACGCAACTGAGGACTCTGCAACACAGGCTATGCAGCGGAGGAGACGAGGGAGATCCCAGGGGTGCAGCAGCAGAGCTTCACAATCGGAGGAGAGAGGGATCAAGCACTTTTTATCCAGGCCGGGGCAGAGAGAAGCTTCACAGGTGGCACCCAAGATGGCTGCTAAGGCTACACACGAGGTGAGCTCAGCGTGCAGCAGTGAGATGGCAGCTATGGAGATGCAGGGAAAGGCTCAGCAGCTGACGGGACTGAGAGGAGAGACCACCCGGAGTGAAGAGGAGATACAGAAGATAAGGCCAGACAGCCCAAGATTACAGGTACAGGGGAAACCCGGAGTGAGAAGCACGGGGGAAGTGCCTGCTGATACAAACAGTAGTTCTGAAGCCTGGAGGCCTCTGGAGGGGGAAGTAACGTCCTCTCTTATAACACACATGCAGGAGTGTGAGGAATTTCAGGAGGGGGGACACTGCACTGCAAATGAGTTACAGGTCCCTGACAGAAGTGAGACTGTACCCAGGGAGAAGCACAACATAAATCTAAAGTTACCAGATGCAGACAAGCATGCAGGGTCAGGCCCAGCCATAACAACACAAGAGTCAGGAGTTCTGACAGAGCTTAATGAGATGCGGGCACGTTTCTCAGCTATACCCACCAGGGAAGATATGGAGGCATATATAACCAGGCTGGAGCAGGCGTACCGCACAGAGCTGTCAGCCCTGAAGGGGGAGGTGGAGAGAGTGGACACCCAGAGTCAAGTGCAGGCAGCTAAAATTCAGAATATGGAGGACACTTCACAGGCCCACGGGGCACTATTAGAACAACACTCCCGCCAAATACAATACGTGGTTGAAGCAATGGATGATGCTGAAAATAGGGGCCGAAGAAACAATCTCAGAGTGCGCGGCCTGCCTGAGTCTGTCGAGTCCAAGGACTTACATGGTACCCTTCAAGTGATCTTCAATAATATTCTGGGTGAACCATCAAGCCAACCCCTGGAATTGGATAGAGCGCATAGAGCGTTGGGCCCCAAACCAGCCCAGAACGACCGACCTCGGGATGTGATCTGTAGGGTCCACCGCTATGTTATTAAGGAGGCCATTCTGTTTAAGCTCCGCAGTGGAGTATCACCATCGTATGAGGGGAGCCAAATCCAGATTCTACAAGATCTATCCCGTTTTACCTTACAAAGGAGAAGAGCTCTTAAACCTCTGCTGGACATTCTCCGCTCATACGAGTTTCCATATAGCTGGGGGTTCCCCTTCCGCCTGCAGGTTCGGCACGCGGGACGAATGCATGTTCTTCGGTCTCCGGCGGATTTACCCTCGTTCACCGCGGCCTTGGACATTCCATTAGTGCCTATAGAGGACTGGCCGGACTTTCCAATGGGGGGGGGGGGGGGGGGGAGTCACCGTCCCAGCCGGTGATCGGATCTAGTATGTTTTTGGTTATAGGATCACAGTACGATGGAGTCTATCCTCTGGTCCTGATGGGAATTTCGCGTTGTGGGGTTATTGTATCGCCCTGGACAGGGGGGTGGGGGGTTCCCTCCTTCCATCCTGGGTGTAATGGGGGGCGCCCCTCAACATTATAAGGTACAATACCCTCGCAAAGCCCCTTCTCCCTTCTTTATACAGAGCTTTAGTTGCAAATCAAAATATATATAGTTAAAAGCTGTTTTTTAGTCCAGGGCAGGGGGCTCCTTTGTGGAAAGTTCCCTCCCTGATTGGGATAACACGCCACAGGGTAGTGGCGTAGGATTAACATCCCTGGTATATAGAGATTCTTATTTTTCTGCATTTACCTCTAGTCTATTTGACCAAGTATAAGGGTCACGTTACGACCCTACAGGCAAGAGGTGCTTTGACCTTTTTGCCTACGGTACTCTCTCTTTGTTTGTAGTTTCCTTCATATACTTAATCCTTCTACCCCCCCTCCTTTTTTTTTTTTTTTTTTTTCTCTCCCCCTCTCCTAACCTTCTCTATTCTCTCCACCCACACCTCCCTTCCCATCCCCATCTTCCCGGTTCCTCACCGTTCCTCCTCCTCAGAATGACGCAGATTACCTTTGGCTCATTGAATGTGAGAGGCCTCAATGTCCCGCAAAAACGGTCTCAGGTATTCTTTGACATGCATAAGAAACGAGTCCATATATTATTGATTCAGGAAACACATTTCAAAACTGGTCACCTCCCTAACTTTAAAGACAGATATTACACCAAATGGGTCCATAGCAGCAACCCAGAGTCAAAATCAAAAGGGGTGTCTATAGGCATCCATAAAGCCCTGGTGCACACGGTTCTGGACACGAGAGTGGACACTGAGGGAAGATTCATTTTTCTGAAAATTAATGTTAATTCATCTATCTTTACCATTGTCAATTGGTATTTACCAAACAGAGATCCGGCGACGTCCTGCTCCTCTCTCCTGTCATCATTGGATGAATTCGCAGAAGGGACCGTGATCGTGGGTGGCGATTTAAACTTCACTTTGGACCCTAAGGTAGATACAACTTCGGGACACAATTTTCTCTCTCTCAGAAAGCTAACAAAAGTTAAACGCTCAATACAAGAGCTTCGATTGGTAGATGTGTGGAGAACGTTACACCCAGTGGAGCGTGACTACACATACTTCTCCCCGGCTCACTCCTCGTACAGCCGCATAGACCTGTTTCTTGTGAGCCAAAAGGCTCTGACTTGGCAGATACAGGCCTCTATAGGCAGTATATCCTGGTCTGACCACGCTCCTATATTCCTGAGCCTTACTATCCCAGATGGGGCAGGGAGGCCGTGGTCTTGGCGGCTGAACGATAGTCTGCTTGGGGATCAGGGGTGCATGAAGGATCTACAGAACACGATTGATGAATTTTTAGAAATACACTCAGAAGACCCCACAGCCCTTCCCGTGCAGTGGGAGGCACTTAAATGTGTGTTGAGAGGGGTTTTGATCAAACATGGGGCTAGGCTTAAGAGAGAGAGAGCCCAAACCATTTTGTCCCTACTTCAGAATATTTCAGATCTGGAAAGGGCCCATAAGAAGACATTATCACCTTTGACACTGGCGGAGCTAGTCAAAAATAGAGAGGAGCTTAAATCGATTCTCGACCGACAGTATGAGCGACATAGGACTAGAATAAAAAGATTCCTCTATGAGTATGCAGATAAATGTGGTAGACCACTAGCTAGGATTCTACACCCTAGGGGAGACCCCAGCCACATTCCCATGATTAAACAAGCAGACGGCTCTTCGACTCAGAACCCAACTCTCATCGCGGAACAGTTCCAAAAGTATTATAGAGACCTATATAACATAAAGGGCAAATTTGGAGACATGCCACATGACGCATTAGAAAATAAAATAAACGACTACGTATCCAGAACGGCCCTACCGGTTATACCCAGCGCTGAGGTTGAAAATTTAGAGACGGACTTTACAGAAGCAGAAGTGGCATCTATCATTAAAGAATCTCCCTCAGGCAAAAGTCCGGGTCCAGATGGGTTCACCCCTAAATTTTATAAAATATTCCAAACTCAGCTATCCCCGTTCTTGACTAAAGTATTTAATTCCATCTCAGAAAAATCCCAATGGGTGGCGCAATCTCTCGAAGCCCATATATGTGTTATCCCCAAACCGGGGAAGGATCACATGTTAGTTACAAATTACAGACCCATTTCACTGATCAATCTAGACCTAAAACTTTTTTCCAAAGCCTTAGCCAACAGACTTGCTCCTTCCTTGCCCGGGATAATACACACAGATCAAGTGGGGTTCGTACAAGGTCGGGAGGCGCGTGACAATACCAACAAACTGTTCCTCCTGATGACCCGGTCGAGGGCTCATTCTCTTCCCATGTGTTTACTCTCAGTGGATGCGGAGAAGGCCTTTGACCGGGTCAGTTGGAATTTCATGATGGCCGCTCTAAAGCAGGTGGGTTTGGGCAAAAAATTTTTAGATAGGATTGCGTCCCTTTATTCGAGACCCTCAGCAAAAGTTAGGACGAATGGGTTTCTGTCGTCATCGTTTCAGGTCCACAATGGAACAAGGCAAGGATGTCCATTGTCACCTCTGCTCTACGTCATTGTCATGGAGCATATAGCGGTCGCCATAAGAAATAATGCTAGTATCCATGGGATAGAGGCCGGGGGAGGGAATCGCAAGTTAGCTTTATTTGCTGACGACCTTCTCATGTTTATTTCCCAGCCACACATATCCTTCCCGTCTTTGCTCAAAGAGTTCGAGGAGTTTGGTAACTTAAGTAATTTTAAAGTGAACTTCTCTAAATCAGAGGCTATGAATGTGACCCTGTCGGCGGAAGATCTAGCCCGTACAACCCAAAATTTTCCCTTTAAGTGGCAACCGTCAGCTATAAAATATCTGGGGGTAGTTGTACCTCGGGATCCAACAAAAATTATGCATCATAATTTTCTACCCCTGTTAGAGAGGACAATTAGGGATTTAAAGAAGTACGACAAAAAAAGACTATCGTGGTTTGGGCGTATCAACGCTATTAAAATGGATGTTCTTCCTAGGTTTCTTTTCTTGTTCCAAACTTTACCTATTCAGCTGCCGGGGAGTTACTTTTCCAAAATTCGGACGGCTTTGTCAAGGTTCGTTTGGGGGAATAGGAGACCTCGGACAAGCATAAAAACTCTTACCAGACACAAAAATAATGGAGGGGCAGGGCTCCCAAATTTCCAGTTATACTACAGGGCAACTATTCTAACGAGGATAATGGATTGGCACTTCCATAGGAACTCAAAACAATGGGTCGCGATCGAACAGGACGGATTGGGAGTCCCTTTGCACTTCCTCTCATGGATGGGAAAGGAGAGTAGGTCACAGATAGAGAAGGGAATGGAGTTTATTTGGACAGTGATGGGGACGTGGGACGGTGAGGTTAAGAGGGGTTCTCTCTCACAGGGGAGGGGTCCACTTACCCCCCTCTTTGGCAACCAGGAGTTCCCTCCGGGGCTTCATTCCAATAAATTTCTGGGATATACTCGGGTGGAGGAAACTCGTTTTTTTCATGTGCTCCAGGGAAATACCCTGCCCCCTTATGCATCTCTACGGGCCACAGGGAGAGAGGTTTCCTGGATAGAATATATGCAGCTGAAATCGTTTCTATCCAACCAGGACAGGGAAAGGAAGTTGAGGACCCCCCCTACTCCATTTGAGAAATTGTTCTTGCAGGGTTCGTCACCTGGGCATGTCATCTCTCTTATTTATAAAATGCTGAACCAGAGAGACATGTCGGACAAACCCAAATTTGTCTATAGATGGGGAGAGGAACTGGGAGAGGACATTTCGGAGGACAGATGGAGCAGGGCGTTTCTGTGGACCCACAAACTTTCTCTGGCTTGTGCCGCCCAAGAGAAAAACTATAAAATTCTCACAAGGTGGTACCAATACCCGACCAAATTGCATGCTATCTTTCCCTCAGTGTCCGACATGTGCTGGAGATGTGGTACAGAAAAAGGGTCTATGTTACATATATGGTGGAGCTGTGCTAAATTGCAACCATTCTGGGACTCAGTGTTTTCTCTGTATAAAAAGATGAGTGGGGGTGAGGTGGAGAGATCTCCCCAGGTGGCCCTCCTCTCTATCCTCCCAGGTTCATTCAAGTCACAAAAGAGGGACCTGCTGCGATTTTGTTTAGCGGCAGCCCGTATAATTATTCCCAGATACTGGAAACAGACTAGATGCCCCACGTTAGCTGACTGGGTAGAGGAGATGGCAAACCTCCAGAGAATGGAGGAACTCACAGCTGAACTTAATGGGCTCACGGAAAAATTTATCACAGTGTGGGGACCGTGGATTACGTTCATGGAGTCTCCTGAGTTCACGGTGAGTCTGGCAGGTTATTTGGGATGAGAAATGGTGACATACCTTGTCTTCCCCTCTCCCCACACTTTTTTCCCCCACCCCCTTTTTACCCTACTTTCTTCACTCTATTTGATTCCTTCTTTTCTAAGCTTATATCGGTTCTTTTTTTTTTTTCTAGTTTTCTACTTTTTCTTAAATGTTTATTCAATAACTTAAAAGGGGATTGTTTTATGCTGAGAGTGGTCTTGTCAATTATCAGGAAGACATGTTTCGCTGGAACTCTGATTTCTAGTGTATGGTTTGTCATGGAGTGTTAGCATAAGGATAGCTTATAGAGTTCCAATGAAATCTACAATGTGATGTTATTTTTGTCATTCCGAAACTGAGAGATCACTGTTTATGTTTTATAATCTTTATAAATGTTCAAGATGTATGCTTGATTTATAAACTTAATAATAAAACAGATTTGAAACATAGTGTGAACAAGAAACCCAAATTCCCATAGACTTTGCTTGAATAGAAGAACACATCCATTTTGGCATTAAACAGCGCAGAAGAAAAAGCAGCAAAAAAGCAGGTAAAAAGCAGGTAAAAAGCAACGTGCGCACATACCCTAATTTCATCTTCCTGGACAATGCTCCAATTCGAGTTTGCATCACTAGGGAATGGCTGCTGGAGACTGGGGTACCTCAAATGGAGTGGCCTGCCATTTCTCCAGAACTGAATCCCATAGAAAACTTATAGCATCAGCTGAGTCGCAATGTAGAGACTCGTAACTCACCCCAAAAAATTCAATGACCTTATGGCCACCCTTCAAAAAGAGTGGGAGGCCATGCCTCCGCAGACAACTTGTGAATAGCATGAGATGTGGTTGTCAAGCTGTATTTGATGCTCAAGGCCACATGACTAGCTATTGAGACTGACTTTTTTTTCTTGGCGCGGGGGGTGTACCTGTACCCGACACTGTTGTTGGCTTTTGTTTCAATTGTTTGAGATGAGGACATCACCACTGTATGCTACTTTCAAGATAAAAAAAAAAACAAAAAAAAAACAAAAACACTGTAGCGTGAACTTTTTACGTTTTACATAGATTTGGCCCGAAAGCCAAAATATGCCTAACTTTGTGAGTAGTGTGTGTATTTATTTCTTAACTTTTAGTGTGGTAAAAGGGAATTGATTTAAACTTTTATATGGTATATTTTTTATTTTTTCATATTTAGTAAAACACTTTCTACTTTTTACTGCATTTAATAGTCCTCTAAGGGTACTTGAACCTGCAATAGTCTGATCACTTATTGTATATACAGCATTGCTGAATATACAGGAAACCGCAGTCTCCTATGAACACCAGCCACGGGCTGACTTTCATAGGAGTACTGTGATGACAGACACATCAGCTGACCCATGGCTGTCATGACAATTCATCGTTCCACAATCGAGATGCAAGAGCGCTAATGACAGCTCAGAGGAGCTCTTCCCTTCCCAGCAGATGTTGAATGCCGCTGACAGAGATTGACAACGGCATTTAACAGGCTAAGGCCTAGGACACACGGCGACTAAAATTGACAAGTGGAATACGAATTCCAAAAAAATTATTGCAATCCACTCGAAACAATGTCACTATGGGGCCATTCCGATCTGTGATTTTGTTTTTTCCTCAGCCCTAATCAGGCCACGAAAACAATCACTTTATGCTGAGATTGACAGCGAGAGATGTCACTCGCACCCAAACAAGTCTATTGATGCGAGTGAAACATCGGACTGCACTAGGATGAAATCCGAGTGTAGTGCGATATTAGCACAAGCTGACAATGGAGGAGATGGGGACATTAATCCCTCCCTCTCCTCCACAGCTGTGATCTGATCGCAACATCGGATCAGTCGCATGACACTCTGCTCAAGCTTGCAGCAGAGCGGGAGCCAAGGGTCATTAGCATATTGCATCAGATGCCATACGCTCATGTGACCCTAGCATAACTGCTACGGGTGGAGCACCACACCACCCTCAGCTGTTACGAGGCATACATCGGCTGACTAAACCAGCCGGCATCAAAGGCATGGAAACGATGGATGACTGACATAGTCCATTATTCGTCATTTAGGGGTTGATAACTCAAAAAGGTCAGAAGGGTGACAGATTTTCTTTACGCTGAGGGTGTCAAAATTTGTCTGGTCCATTTTTGGAGATTTGAGTGAAATTATGTCCAATTAGCCTCCCCCCCACCTCTTTTATTTGTGTTTTTCCAAAACATACAAACGAAATAAACAGGTGTATGATAAAACGTGTAATTACAATAATTTTCTGGGAGAAATACTTCATTTTCTGCAACAATTTAGCCAAATACCTACTTTCAGTAAATGGAGTGTGTCCTGTTGGAATAGTAGGAGGCTGCACTTTCCTAAAAATATATATATTTATATATATACACAGCTGAATTTTTTTTGGGGGGAGGGGGAGACATATCACCTTCCAACACTGGATACATACTTATATTAGCTTATTTAAGAGAACATAGGGTTAATATTTCATTTCCGCTCTGCAGACAGAGCGGTTACTGGAACTAGCTGGATTTGTGATGCTATACTGATCCATCCTTCAATCAATTGCACCGCGGAAAAAAATCCAGGGTGAAATTTGGGTGTCAAAATGGAGTTTGAAGAGAAAACAGGGAGATGAACCTGATAAGCAAGTATACTACCGTATATTCAACAAAAGTGCAGAATGCAAAAAAAAAAAAAAAAAAATTAGAAGGGGAGTTCCTTAGGCTCTGTTCTCACTAGAAAAAAGGATTTTTCTTGAGTCTGAAAGATTAGCGCACTCGCGGTCAAAAAACGCACCAAAAACCGCATGCGTTTTTACCGCGGTTTTGGTGCGTTTTTTCCGCAGGTTGGTCCCTGCGTTTTTTTACCAATATACCTGCAGAAAATAAGTGACATGCACATTCTTTTTCTCAAGAAATTCTGCAGAAAGAATGTTATTGAGAAAAAAAACGCAGTGTGCGCACAGCTATTTTTTTTTCATAGGTTACAACCATTTTCTCAAGAAATTTCTGCAGCAAAAATGCAACAAAAAGTGGGTAAAAAAGCAGCCCAAGGCTATGTGCGCACTAGAAAGTGCCTTTTTCTTAAGAACAAAATGGACCCTCTGAAAGAATCCCGCACACACGTTTTTGCCGTGGATTTTCCGAAAATTGGCCCCCGCGGTGTTTACCATTATCTATGGCAAAAAACGCAGGTACCTGCGAAAAAGAAGTGACAAGCGCATTAATTCCGCAGCGGAAAATCCGCGGGTAAATCCGCAGGTATAAAAAAAAAAAAAAAAAAAAAAAACGCAGTGTGCGCATAGCATTTTTTTGAACCCATAGGATTTGCTGGGGAATGACTGCAGCAATGTTAGACATTTTCTGCAGCAAATCCGGGGCAAAATCCGCAGCGTGCGCACAGGGCCATAAGCACACTTTGTGGCGGTATAGAAAACAGATGTATTTTTCATATTCTGTGCACTGACAATCACTTGCTTTCATACTTTCTAGTAAAAGATTACCACACCTATGAAAAGGATCCACCTTCACAAACAAAGCGTTTTTTTGCAGAGGCGGGTAATAAGTGCTTGACTTTTACTTGATCAACTAATAAGGACATGAAACAGACTAGCCCATGTATACCTTAGCAACATTGACACATCCAAGCAAGAACACGCATCATTCATCTTTGGCTTCTTCAGAAAATATCACACACACCCTGTGATAAACAAGGGTTGGGACAGGTGCTTTAAACAAGAGACACTTTCGCCCCAAAAGCTCGCCATGATAGTATGTTGCTCACCGAGATGAAGCCATATCATGAGTACTTACAGTATGTGGTCAAAAAGTAGTCAAATGTTTCTAATCTCCCATAATGCCTTGACTTTTTTTTGTTTTACTTTTAATTTGTTCATATTTGAGCCACAGTTTCTCTTCATGATGAAAGCCATGACGTTGTGTCCATATGAGTCGTAAACTTCAGGCTACATTTCTATCAAACGGTGTAAGGCTACTTTTTCACTGCGCATGCTCTTTTTTTTTTAATCACAAACTTTATTTTATTTCTCGGTGGCCGAGCGTTCAGCTGAGCGCCCAGCCGCCGGCATGTCAGGGCACTCAGCTGTGCGCCCGGCAGCCGGCATGTCAGGGCACTCAGCTGTGCGCCCGGCCGCCGGCATGTCAGGGCACTCAGCTGTGCGCCCGGCCGCCGGCATGTCAGGGCACTCAGCTGTGCGCCCGGCCGCCGGCATGTCAGGGCACTCAGCTGTGCGCCCGGCCGCCGGCATGTCAGGGCACTCAGCTGAGCGCCCGGCCGCTGGCATGTTATAGTGCTCAGCTGAGCGCTAGGCCGCCGGCATGTGAGAGCGCTCGGCCGCCGGCTATTAAGAACGATCAGCTGATCGTTCACAATAGTCGGCTGCCGGTACTGTAAAGAAGAAAAAAAATAAATTAATAAATAATGCTTTCCGTTATTTTGTACGATTCGTAGCATTGCATTGTGCCACTATATGCAACGCATCCGTTGCATCCGTCACACAACGCAATGCTACGGAAGCCGTCCAACGCAAGTGTGAAACTAGCCTTATTTGGATGGAAATTAGTATTGCAGTTACTTGCAACATAATAATAATAATAATAATAATAATAAAAAAAAGAAAAAAAAAAAAAACACCACGGTTTACTGCAGTATTTTGTCCACATCTGATCTATAAACCTGCCTTCATTGGATTGCATTTTTATGTGATTAAAGTAAAAATCCCAACACAAATAAGCCACTGTTGTGGGAAAATCACATTGGTTTTCCAACAGTATATTGTGCCAGTGAGCACACAGTGACTATTCAAACCAAGCACAGGCGCACAGTTCAGGGCAGCTTCTCAGGTACTTGTTTCCCATCTAGCTCCATTGCCCTCTTCCTTGATTGATATCTCTGGCTTCACAGGAACCAGAGAAGAGACGTATACTGAATTGCTCAGCCACACCAAAAGGTGCATCGAGTGCTTGGTTTGCACAGTCATGTCATGCCAACAGTCTCCATTGAAGGCACAATTCAGGCGTTTTGTTTTTATTTCGATCCCTTTGATTGAGTTCACACCTGTAAGTGTAATGCCTGCCATTACATATGCCATCTTCACCCGTTTTCAGCGCCACTCTGTCACCTTGTGACTGTATAGTGACCAGTTATAATCACACAGCGGTTGTTGTGTAAGGCAAAGATCACTTTTTCAAATCTTCTCTACACGTTAATGGGAGTTCAGAACGAAGCTCTGTAAATTATATTGAGAAAAGTGACTTCCGAAACAATGATGCAGCAGCGGGTTACAAAATCCATGACGGTGTGCAGGAGCAGGGCTGAAAACCGGTGAAGACACTGACCAGTGAGTATGCAACAAGCATTACACTAAACAGGCCACGTGCACACATTGAGTATTTGGTGAGTTTTTTACCTCAATATTTGTAGCCAAAACCAGGAGTGGATAAAAAAAAAAAAAAAAAAAAGTGCAGAAGTGGTGCCGTGTTTTTTTATATTTGTCCTCCGATTGTAAGCCAAAACCAAGAGTGGAGCAAAGATTAATATAAAATAAAAAAAACCTCACCAAATATTCAACATGAGAATGTGACCTTACACAATCCCTAACAAAAGGGATGGAAATAAAAGGATGGAGCTTGCTTGAAACCTGGGCTTCTTAAGCCTTTTGTACTGAGGAAACATCAGACAGACCAAGATCGTACCTGGACAGACCGATGATGCTTAGGCTTCACTATCCACAGTGGAGATCTCTACTTAAAGGGAACTTGTCACCACTTTTTCGGCCTATAAGCTGCGGCCACCACCACTGGGATCCTATAAACAGCATTCTAATATGCTGTATATAAGAGCCCAGGCCGGGGATATAACATAAAAAACACTTTATAATACTTACCCAACGGTCGCACTGTAGGCCTTATGGGCGTCTCCGATCTCCGGTGCCGGCGACTCCTCTTTTGGCCATCTTCGTCCTCTTTCTGAAGCCTGGGTGCATGACGCGTCTATGTCATACACACTCGCCGGTCCTGCGCAGGCACACTACAATACTTTAATCTGCCTTACTCAGGGCAGATCAAAGTGCGCCTTCTCAGGACCTGAATGCCGGCGAGTGTGTATGACGTCGGACCCGTCATCCACCGCAGCTAGAGAAGAAGGAGCACAAAGATGGCTGAAAGAGGAGACGCCAGCACCAGACAACGGAGACGCCCATAAGGCCCACCGCGCTTTTGTTATGTAAGTATTATAAAGTGTTTTTTTTATGTTATATATATGTTATATGTTAGAATGCTGTATATAAGAGCCTGGTGGTGGTGGTGGCCGCAGCTTATAGGTCAAAAAAGTGGTGACAGGTTCCCTTTAACTAGAAAATCTTTCTTAATTGTAATTTGTCTCCTTTACCCAATATAACATTATAGTAAGCACAAAATGAGACAATTATGTTGCCAAACTAACAGCCATAGAACGGACTGTGAAGCATAAGATCACTTTGATGAAATCTGTCTCCCCAGCAGCGCTGCACCGATATCTAGCTGGTGCCCCACAGTTTAGGAATGGCTACTTTCACACATCAGGTTTTTCCCATCAGGCACAATCCGGAAAAAAACGGGTAAAACTGATCCGGGACCGCATCTGTTTTATCCCCATAGATTTGCATTGTTTCCGGATTGTGCCTGATGGCTTTGCGTTGCATCCGTTTTTTTCCGGATGCGGCAAAATTAAAGTGGCGGCCGGAAACAACGTATCTTGCAACGTTTTTTGGTCCGGCAAAAAAAAACGCATCGCGCCGGATCCGGCGTGTTTTACAATGGAAGCCTATGGACGCCGGATCCGGCGCAATGTGACAAAAAACGGATGCGGCTGCCAGATCCGTTTTTGTAAACTGCGCATGCTCCAATGTTTTGAAAAAAACGGATCCAGCAAAAAAAAAAAAAAACCACGGACAAAACTGATGCAAAACGGATCCGGTTTTTTACGCATCCGGCATAACGGATCCGTTATAAAACGGATCCGGTGGATACGGTTTTTACATTTTTTGCTGGATCCGTTGGATCAGGAAAAAAAAGGATTGTGCCTGAATGCAGAAAACTGATCTGTGAAAGTAGCCTTAAACAACCCTTAGAAGCTTGTAAACTTTCCCCCTTTTTCAGTGCATCTATCCAAACACTAAGGTGGATGTTTTGCGAGTTGTATATGCCTATGAGTTAGGTCAAAATCCATGACCAGTGCATGCATGGATGAGGTAATCAGACCTTGGGTATAGGGATGAGCGAGTACTAGCATGCTCAGGGGCTCGGTACTCATAATGAGAAGTTGGACGCTCGAATGGGCGAGAATCGAGTATAATGGAAGTCAGTGAGGAATTCTAGCATTTTTCCGGGAAACCTTACAGAAAAATACTTGAATTTTCCTTTGACTTCCATTATACTCGGGTACACAAGTTGCGCAGATTTGAGCATCCAAAAGTTCGCTACAAGATTGTCTGGAAAATGCTTGAGTTTACCATTGACTACCGTTTTATTTGGGTACTCGAGTCGCACTCATTCTACCATTAACTGCTGGTTACCAGTACCGAGCACCCGAGCATGGTCGAGCTCACTCATCACTACTAAGTTAGCTTTCAATGGCAGCTATAGTCATTTGAAAAAGTGATACATGGACAGGCCATTTGTTGGCATCTTTGGCTGCAATAACGTGCATACTGCTTTAATAGGGCAGAGCAGTTTTTCTTAATTAAGATGTTGGTGTATCATGGTCCCAGTGAAAAAAAAAAACACCTCCTGCTTACTTTGTTGGGAATAAATACCCTATGTTTAGTGATCAAATGTATTTGAAGATCTGTGTACTGTGCCGTGTAGGAAGTTTTTTTCATATCATACGCCAGTATTATATATTGTGATTAATTGGGATACATTCCCGGGCGACTAACTATCTAATACTGATGTATTGGTCCTGCATTAACAACCATTTATATTGATTGTATATTTGATCCACCAACATATATTACTAGCCTCTATTACTTTTTGTTACCAGCGCCATTACGAAAATAGATCTAACGCACTGTCCTGTCATATGTATGCATGGTTTTAAAATTCACTTCATGCACTGTGTGCCTTCTAATTATTTATAAACAATAAATTTATACTGCTTTTGCATAAATCTTGTCTATTTGACTTTATTAGACTACATTAATAAGTACTAGTGGTCATTTATAGGACTATATATCCTGCTTACTGTTCGTTAAATATCGTTGTTGAACTGTGCGTTTTTAGTATTTTGGTTTTTGTCTATAGGCCTTTACAGCCGAGGAGATGTGGGGCCTGAAAAAATGAAATTACAGTTTTAAATGTAGAACCTATGGTCCTGATTCATTAAAGATATGTCAGAATTCTTACAAACCTTTATAAAAAAAAATGCATATGAGGAATTGCAGAAAAATGCAGTGACTTGGTAATTCACAACAGTTTTGCACAGATCCACCAAAACGGGGGGAGTTGGATTGGGATGCGGGGCAGTGACCCCGGCTCATCAAATTAATGCAGGGTCAGAAAATATTACTACAGTCTGTGACTCCAGTAAGATTGTGGTAAGAAGCTCACCTGGTTCATTAGACTATGTTCCACGATCAGCACTTGTTGTGTTTTTAGTGATGCAGAATTTCTGCATCTTCGTATCCTTGCGTTTCTTCATTGCATTTTTGTGTGCGTTTGTTTAACATGCGTTTTCATCTCGTTTCTGACGCTGTGTTTTTTGTCCGTTTGATATATCATGCTTTGAATAAAGCTGCTTTGTTTTTGAAACTTCCTGGACATTAAGTGCATATTACATGCATGTCCGTTTGATATATCATGCTTTGAATAAAGCTGCTTTGTTTTTGAAACTTCCTGGACATTAAGTGCATATTACATGCATGTTGAATGCGTTCACGCAATATAAACATTCTAAAAACATGTGCGTTTGCTGCTTTCCACATCTAACGCAAGCTTATTGGGAAATTCCGGACAGAAAACTCAGTGTACCCAAAGAGAAATTAAAATGCTGCGGATTGGACCGCAGGTCACTTTACACAGCATAAAAAAAAGATTTCTATAAAATCCCATCCACTTTGCTTGTACTGTAAAACGCTGTCAGAAATGTGATAAAAACTCATCGTGGGCACGCACCCCAAGAGTGTACCTTTATTTGAATCAGGAGCCGCGCACTCCAACCCGGCCACCTATCAAGCACCAAGTGAAAAACTCTAGTCTCAATGAATCAAGGCCCAATTATTTGTGCAAAAAAAAAAAAAAAACCAACACATAGAAAAACACTGCAAGTCTGAACCAAAACACATAAGAATAAAACAAAAAAAAATACAGCGCAAAAAAAAAAAAAAAGGTGAAAAAAAAGTTGTTATAGCTCTTATGGTGCAGACGCCTGAAAAATGCACTGTCACCGGTGGGAACAGACAAGGCACATGGTTTCCTACCATTATTCAGAAGAGCCACAGAAATATTTAGCAAATTAACCACTTAGGGGCGTTTCACATATCCGGTATTTCGCCGGATCTGGCACACTCCAGTGCAATACGGTACAATGGCATCGCAGCAAGCTCCAGTCACATGCTATCATGGGACCAGAGCATGTGACCGGAGCTTGCCACGATGCCTTTGTACAGTATTACACTGTACTGGTGTGCCGGATACGGCGAAATACTGGATGTGTGAAACGGCCCTTACTTATAGGGTGCAGTGTCACATCCTTATTACTCGTCCGAGGATCACATCGCATTGCTCGGACTGGCCGTTGGCTTTCCTGACCCATCTCAGCGTGTATTTCTATGCAGTTATACTCGGGTCAGGAGTGCCGTGGGCCAGTCCAAGCATTCCAATGTGATCTTCAGATGAGTTATATGGGCATGTGACTGCGCTATTAGTAGTCAAAATACTGGACTTTGTCCTCCATTTTTTTTCTATTTTATTCCAAGAACTTCAACATCACCAATGCCCCATACACCAAAGATGCTCATTATATGACGTTTCGGTGGGACACATCACTTTCCTCAGATGTATGATGAAGATACTGTGTGTGTGTCCGAAATATCATAATGCGGGTCTCTGTGTATGGGGGGAAGCAGAGTACCAGTGATAATGAAGCTCTGTGAACATTGGATATCAAATAGAAATAAACAGAGGACAAGGTCCAGTATTGTGACTACGTGTCCACGATCAGGACTGTGTCCTGGACGCAGCAGGTCCTGATCTGCGGGGCCACGAATCTCCTCCGCAGGAGACCGCAGCTGTTCATGCCCACGATCAGGGTTCAGCTTGCTGCGGTCTCTCTTCTGTTCTCCCTATGGAGGACACATGCGATCTGCAGCAAACAATTGACATGCTGCGGTCTGAACAGATGCACCGCAGGTCAGTGTTTGCTGCGGAAAAAAACAAGCACAGTGGGCACGGGATTTCTAGTAATCCATACACGATGCTTGTACTGTACAACACAGAGTTTTGGACGCAGCTGAAGGATACTGCGTCCAAAATACTGCAAACACTGATCGCGGGCACACAGCCTTAGAATGAGTAATCAATTGGTTACATCAGTTTATAGAAAAAGAAAAAAAAATGCTCTGCTGAGTTCGGTGTATTTAGGGGGAAATTGTTCCACAAACCCTTCTCACAGTAAGGCTAAGGACACACAGGCATTACTGCGAGTGCATTGCACGACACGGCTCCCGCTTGTAAGCAGAGTGTCATACCACTGTGATGTGATCCTGCGATCAGAGCATAGCTGCGGAGGAGGAGGAGGGAGGGACTAATCTCCCCATTCCCTCCATTATCAGCTGATGTGATTATTGCACTGCACTTCGTTGTCATGCGAGTGCAATGCAGTTTTCTCTCGCACCCATAGACTTGTTTGGGTGCAAGTGAAAACTAATTGGATTTCAGCCACAGGACGCTGCGATTGTCTTCTCAGTCCGATTAGGGCTGATAAAAAAAAAAAAAAAGTAACATGGCTCCAAGTGGAATGCGATTTTTTTGATTGTTTTCCACTTGCTCCGTTTTGCTCACCATGTGTCCTTAGCCTTACTGGCAGGCTGCTGCAGATGCTAATAAACAGAAGTCAGAAGATATCACTACCATGAGGCATGGGGGAAAGTGCTTGCCTCATATATACCAACTTCATTGCTGTGTGCAGCACATTTTTTCATTACTACCTGCTCAATAGAAGAGCTGATCTGTCGCCATGCTACACTGCCCATACATAGGAGGTCATAGCCTGACAAATCCGCTTAAAGGAGTTATTCCCATTTTCAATGTGGATAGGTGATAGCTTACTAATCCAAACACTGGGGACCCCATCACTCCTGAAAACGAGGCTCTGAAATGCCCTGCCAGAACAGAGCTGTGACCATGCATGTGCGTCACCACTCCATCCCTAGTATTGCTAGTCACTTAAAAAAATGTATGAAAAAAAAAAAATCTGTATAAGTTTGCGCATAGGGGCACCCCTCGGTGCTGATAATTACATGAATTAGTGTTTAACTACCAGTCAGCACAAACACCTTGATGCTCACTGACTAATTCTGGCATAATACCGGGCAGTATGTAATTACAGTGTAGTGTGAGCCATACTATGAGGATGGTGCAGATCCATTCAGACATGGGGCACATCTGCCCAACTATGCTACAAAGTACTGCAGATGATTTACAAACTTTTCTGCGACAACTACAAACATAACATTGACCTTTTTCTCCCCAAAACATAAAAGCTTTGTAGGGTGCGCTCTGAACGATTGCTATCCAATCAAAGTGGCCTAACTATGTTCTGGCTTGTGCTTGCCCTGGGACTCCTATAGCCCTTATGGGCAGGCCATGCGTTGTGAATACCCTCTGCAGGCGAGCATCACAATATGGAGGCTCATCTTCACATTTCCATGCAGTTTACATTAGAAAGCAGAAGTCATGCGCCCACCTTACATCATTAGCCTGGTACCGGCCACATCAGGACTCAGGATTATAAATCGTCATGTTTACATATTATCCTACATTATTTTACCTTTAAAAGGAAGGAAAAAAAAAAAAAAGAACAAAGCACAAAAACAATGCATATCACTACTACTGACAACTTTTCTGTTCCAGCTCCTCTTCCTAAATGACAATGTCTTTACTGAAGGTGACAAGATAGTCCTCGAGTCCACAACCCAAAAATGATGGGTCCTGCCGAGGACCTGAAGCCCCATCATCCAGGATGAGGGGACAAGGGGCCCGCCTGTTATGGGAGCACTAGGCTTCTGTCACTCAATCATGCCCTGCATATGTGGCCCCTGGAGGAGCATGTACCATGGGCATTCATCGGGAAGGTTGGCCTGGTGGAGATGACCATTGTTTACATAGAGCGCCCATTGTACACACAGGCGCCGTACATACAAAGGCAGCGGCAGGTACCATCAGCGGCCGCCGCATCCGCCCGCGGACACCACCGATTACCGGGCCCACAACGACCTCTGTGCACTCCCACAATGCTCCGCCGGCTGCACAGCCCCCCGGG
>NC_134353.1:696112931-696252931 GCF_048569485.1 Anomaloglossus baeobatrachus
GGAGACATTCGGCTGTCAGAGCAGGTCAGGAGATAAACAGGGGGCTGTGAAGGGGGCAGATACATCCCTGCAGGTCTCATCTTAAATGGCTGCTGCACAAGGCCTGTAATCTGCAACAGTAAACAGAGGCAGTTAAGCCTGAAGTGCATCACAGCTCAACTTGATTAACCCCTACTTCACCACTTCACCAGCACTGATAGTATAGAAGAGGGTGAAAAACAAAAAGAAGTGGGATCAGTCATCTGGCCTGCCTCCTGCCCTTCTGACTGGTCTTTTTCAAGTAACATCTATACACTCTCATACACAGCGTGGAAATAATTGTGAAACAGCCAAGTTTACCACACAGATGTAATTAAGCTTATGTTATTGTGACGTCACCACAGTCTCTAAAGAAGCTCCATATTTACAGTTCTTACTATGGATAAATTTGTGGGTAAGAGCAATGCCACACAACCAAGTAAAGGAATTAGACCGCAAAGACGAAACCAAAATGCACCCCCATCACCAGGGGCTTCCCCTGAGGCAACTACAGACCCACCCCAGGCCACTGCTAAGGCCATCACGGATCTCTTGATGCCGGTGATTGATGTGCGGCTGGCAGCCTTCCAGTCTTCATTAGACGTTATAGTCACCCAAGTTAATGCCCAGGGTTCAAGGCTAACAGATGTGGAGCAGAGGGTCTCTGACATGGAGGACTCTGTAAAGGAAATTTCAGAGATGCTGGAGAGCAGGAATAAGGACATTGCTGTATTGCTGGACAAGGTAGATGATCTTGAGAACAGGTCCAGACGCAATAATTTAAGGTTGGTGGGCGTCCCTGAATCGGTTCGGCAAGCTGATCTACTGAAACTCACTTCAGAATGGCTACCAGGAGCTTTGAAATTGGATCTAAAGTCGGGGCCAATTGCTATTGAAAGGGCCCACAGAGTGGGCCCACCTCGAAATGATGGAGAGGTCAGACCCAGACAAGTAATTTTTAAGGTCCTGGACTTCCAAGACAAGATCAGATTGCTGACAGCATTTAGAAAAAATCGCTCACTTACCTACAATAACTCTAAACTGCTTTTGTTTCAAGATTACTCAGCAGCCTTGACAAAAAGACGCAAAGCCTTCAATCCAGTATGCAAACTATTGGCGGAAAAAAATATTCGCTTCAGTCTACTGTATCCTGCTGTTCTACGCTTCACTACAGGGGGAAAGAATTGGACTTTTGAAGATCCTAAGTTGGCTTTAAATTACCTTCTTCAGGACAATGGAGCTTCGCCAGCACTCAACACAGACACTTAAATCGGAGACGTCACTGCGCTACAGTTCTGATGTTCATTCTGTTTTTCCTTTTTTTTTCAGTGTCAGGATTGCCAGAGAGGCAGGTGACATTGCCATTAGATTAAGGTTTTTGTTTAGATGGGAAGGGGTTAGGGGGCTCTGCGTGCGTACCTTTAGTTTAGCTCTCATATGGGTTGTCGCGTTTACTCGCTGGGATGGACGAGGGAACCCAAATAGGTTGTTTATAATTTTACAATTAATTCCTTCTTCTGGAATAGGATAAATGACTAACACAGAGAGCACAAATGTGTCCACGATTAAATCGCTGTATTGGTGCTCCTGGAATGTTAACGGGTTAAACTCTCCTATTAAGAGGAAAAAAGTTTTAAATTATCTACATCGTTTAACCCCTTCAGCCCCCAGCCTGTTTTCACCTTAAAGACCCGGCCATTTTTTGCAATTTTGACCAGTGTCACTTTGACAGGTTATAACTCTGGAACACTTCAACGGATCCTGGCGATTCTGACATTGTTTTTTCGTGACATATTATACTTTATGTCAGTGGTAAATTTAGGCCGATATGTTTTGCGTTTATTTGTGAAAATTTCGAAAATTTGGCGAAAATTTTGAAAATTTTGCAATTTTCAAAATTTGAAATTTTATGCCCATAAATCTAAAAGATATGTCACACAAAATAGTTACTAAATAACATTTCCAACATGTCTGCTTTACATCAGCGCAATTTTCGGAAAAAAAAAAAAATTCGTTAGGAAGTTAGAAGGGTTCAAAGTTCATCAGCAATTTTTCATTTTTCCAACAAAATTTACAAAAAAAAATTTTTTAGGTACCACATCACATTTGGAGTGACTTTGAGAGGCCTAGGTGACAGAAAATACCCAAAAGTGACCCCATTCTAAAATCTGCACCCCTCACTCTGCTCAAAACCACATCCAAGAAGTTTATTAACCCTTTAGGAGCTTCACAGCAACCAAATCAATGTAGAAAGAAAAAATGAAAATTTAACTTTTTTACACAAAAATGTTACTTTAGCCATAAAATTTAGCATTTTCACAAAGGGTATCAGGAAAAAATGCTCCATAAAATTAATTGTGCGTGTTCTCCTGAGTACACCGATATCTTTTATGTGGTGGAAATCAATTGTTTGGGCGCACGGCAGGGCTCAGAAGGCAAGAAGCGTCATTTGACTTTTCAAACGCAAAATTGTCTGGAATAGTTAGTGGATGCCATGTTGTGTTTGGAGACCCCCTGAGGTGCCTAAACAATGGAGCTCCCCCACAAGTGACCCCATTTTGGAAACTAGACCCCTCAGGGAATTTATCTAGATGTTTAGTGAGCACTTTGAACCTCTGGGGGCTTCACAAAAGTTAATAACGTTGAGCCGTGAAAATAAAAAAAAAAAAAATTACCACAAAATTGTTACTTCTACCAGATAGCTTTTTTTTTTACAAGGGTATCAGGAAAAATTGCACCATAAAATGTATGGTGCAATTTCTCCTGAGTACACAGATATCTCATATGTGGTGGTAATCAATTGTTTGGGCGCACAGCGGGGCTCAGAAGGCAAGGAGCGTCATTTGACTTTTCAAACGCAAAATTGTCTGGAATAGTTAGTGGATGCCATGTTGTGTTTGGAGACCCCCTGAGGTGCCTAAACAATGGAGCTCCCCCACAAGTGGCCTCATTTTGGAAACTATACCCCCATGGCATAAATCTAGATGGGTAATGAGCACTTTGAACCCTCACGTGCTTCATACATTGAGCCGTAAAAACAAAAAAATACTGTTTTTCCACAAAAAATGTTATTTTTGGCTCAATTTTTTAAATTTTACAGGGGTAACAGGATAAAATAGACTGCAAAATTTGTTGGGCAATTTGTCCTGAGTATGCTGATACCTCATATGTGGCAGCAGACCACTGTTTGGGCGCACGGCAGGGCTCCAAAGGGAAGGAGTGCTGTACATTAGCAGGGACCTGGTATGTCAATTTCATAGTGTGGTATATTTGTGTACGGTACATCAGGCCGTCATGTGTGTGCTGAGTAGTGTACGTCAGGTCCTCCCCCCGTCTGTGTTGTGTGGTGTATACATCAGGTCCCCCCCCCCCCCCGTCTATGTGGCTTATGGAAGATCCCCCCTCCCCCCTCTATGTGGCTTATGGAAGATCCCCCCCCGTTATGTGGCGTATATCAGGTTCCCCCCCCGTTTATGTGGCTTATGGAAGATCCCCCTCCCCCCCGTCTATGTGGCGTTCATTGGGTCCTCCCCCCCGTCTATGTGGCTTATGGAAGATCCCCCCTCCCCCCGTCTATGTGGCGTTCATCAGGTCCCCCCCGCCCGTCTATGTGGCTTATGGAAGATCCTCCCCCCGTTATGTGGCGTACATCATGTTCCCCCCCGTCTATGTGACGTACGGAATGTCCCCCCCCCGATTATGTGGCTTATGGAAGATCCCCCCTCCCCCCTCTATGTGGCTTATGGAAGATCCCCCCTCCCCCCTCTATGTGGCTTATGGAAGACCCCTCCCCCCCCGTTATGCGGCGTATATCAGGTTCCCCCCCGTTTATGTGGCTTATGGAAGGTCCCCCTCCCCCCGTCTATGTGGCGTTCATTGGGTCCTCCCCCCCCCCGTCTATGTGGCGTTCATTGGGTCCTCCCCCCACCGTCTATGTGGCTTATGGAAGATCCCCCCTCCCCCCTCTATGTGGCTTATGGAAGATCCCCCCTCCCCCCTCTGTGTGGCTTATGGAAGACCCCCCCCCGTTATGTGGCGTATATCAGGTTCCCCCCCCCGTTTATGTGGCTTATGGAAGATCCCCCTCCCCCCGTCTATGTGGCGTTCATTGGGTCCTCCCCCCCCCCCCATCTATGTGGCTTATGGAAGACCCCTCCCCCCCCGTTATGCGGCGTATATCAGGTTCCCCCCCGTTTATGTGGCTTATGGAAGGTCCCCCTCCCCCCGTCTATGTGGCGTTCATTGGGTCCTCCCCCCCCCCCCCCCGTCTATGTGGCGTTCATTGGGTCCTCCCCCCCCCCCGTCTATGTGGCTTATGGAAGATCCCCCCTCCCCCCTCTATGTGGCTTATGGAAGATCCCCCCTCCCCCCTCTATGTGGCTTATGGAAGACCCCCCCCCCCATTATGTGGCGTATATCAGGTTCCCCCCCCCCCCGTTTATGTGGCTTATGGAAGATCCCCCCTCTATGTGGCTTATGGAAGATCCCCCCTCCCCCCTCTATGTGGCTTATGGAAGACCCCCCCCGTTATGTGGCGTATATCAGGTTCCCCCCCCCGTTTATGTGGCTTATGGAAGATCCCCCTCCCCCCGTCTATGTGGCGTTCATTGGGTCCTCCCCCCCCCCGTCTATGTGGCTTATGGAAGATCCCCCCTCCCCCCTCTATGTGGCTTATGGAAGATCCCCCCTCCCCCCTCTATGTGGCTTATGGAAGACCCCCCCCCCCCGTTATGTGGCGTACATCATGTTCCCCCCCGTCTATGTGACGTACGGAATGTCCCCCCCGATTATGTGGCTTATGGAAGATTCCCCCCCACCCCCCGTTATGTAGCGTACAGAAGGTCCCCCCCGTCTATGTGTTGTACGTCGTTTTGTGTGTTATGGAGGAATGTTGGGATGGCACATGTTAATTTAGTACCCGGATGAGTGATAAACTTTGAAGCAGTTTATCACACAAAGTCCAGGTTTATCGGGACAAGTGTCGCATTGAAACACTGTGTCCTTCCTCACCCCCCTGCTATAGCACACCCGGCACCTTTTCTGAGATCTTCCTCTTCCGGTGGTTTGCGGTACCTCACCAGGAAAATGTTGCCCTGGTACCATGCGGGCACTTGCAGTTCCAGAGTTGCTAGGGACAGCTGCTTCTTCTCTTCCAAACATCAAGGTCTTGATGACGGCTTCCTGGAACTGAAGGAAGGTGGTGTTGGTCTGGCCTGCACCTCGTGAGAGCACGAAAGCATTGTACAGTGCCATCTGCACGATGTGCACAGCCAGCTTCTTATACCACACCTTCACCTTCCGCATGGCATTATAGGGCTGGAGGACTTGATCGGAAAGATCAACTCCTCCCATATGTTTGTTGTACCCCAAGGCACAGTCCGGTTTGCGAACCTGTGCCGAGGTACCTCGAACACTGATGGCTGTGGTGCCGGGACCATGAATTGTGGTCAAGAAAAGGACATCCCTTCTGTCCTTGAACTTGACAACAACCATGTTGTCGCTACATTGGGCTCTACTCTCACCTCTTGGGAGCAGCTGCCCAATTAGCGTCACAGGGAGGCCCCTCTGATTTTTCCGGACAGTACCGCAAGCTGCGGTACCTCTGGAAGAGAGGGATTGGAAGAGTGGGACGCTTGTATAAAAATTATCAACATACAGGTGATAACCTTTATCAAGCAGTGGGTGGATCAAATCCCACACAATTTTCCCACTCACCCCCAGAGTAGGTGGGCATTCTGGGGGTTGGATCCGCGTGTCCTTCCCTTCGTAAACTCTAAAGTTGTGAGTGTACCCTGAGGTACTCTCGCACAACTTATAGAGTTTAATGCCGTATCTTGCCCTTTTACTGGGCAGGTACTGGCGAAACTTCAGTCTCCCCTTGAAGTGGATGAGGGATTCATCCACACAAATTTCCCTCTGGGGAACATACACTTCAGCAAACTTACTTTTGAAGTGTTCGATGACCGGACGAATTTTGAACAGTCTGTCAAAATTCGGGTCATCGCGGGGAAGACTGTCCGCATTGTCCCTAAAATGTAAAAATTTGTGCATGGCCTCAAAACGCTTACGGGTCATAACCATGCCAAATACTGGAGTGTTGTATAAAATATTAACACTCCAATATTGGCGAAGTTGTGGCTTCTTCACCAGCCCCATGTGAAGAGTGAGACCCCAATACTTCATCATTTCTACTGAATCCGTCGGGGTCCAGCTAGAAAATGCTGAGTTAGCATTTTGGGCCAAAAATCGTTGGGCGTTGAGATTCGTTTGCACCACCATGAGACTGACAAACTCTTCAGAGAAATAGACTTTGAAAAAGTCTATTGCTCCAAGGTTTGTAGCATCAAACTGGATTCCTGGTTGGGGAAGAAACTCAGGAATCTGTGGTGCAAAGTTTTCAGGGACTGGGGTCCATACCCGGTCACTAGCGCTAGGTTGGGGGTCCCTAGCACTAGTGCTGGGCTGGGGTTCACTCACGCTCTGCTCCGAGTCTTCTCCACTGGGCTCCGGCTCTTCTCCCCTGGGCTCCGGCTCTTCTCTCCTGGGCTCCGGCTCTTCTCCCCTGGGCCCCGGCTCTTCTCCCCTGGGCCGTGACTGATACCTCGTCCTACGACGTCTTTGCGGTGGTCCTTCGTCACTGGAGGAGGAATCGGCTTGGGAGGAACAGAGGAATGTGGGGTCATCTCCCTCGCTATCAGGCTCGGAGGCAACAAAGGCATATGCCTCCTCATCTGAATAACGTCTCTGGGATCGGGACATTGTATGTGTGGTGTGTGTACAAAAACTTTATTTAGTGTTTGTGTGTGTGAGAAAAAAAATACTTTATTTAGTGTATGTGTGTGTTTGTGTCTCTGATGAACAAGGAAAATCTAGAAAGAAAGAGAAAATACAAAAAAATATTAGTTTGGCGAAATAAAGACGGCCGTCAGAAAAAAAAAAAATGAGTGCCTGCCATTATGCACGAGTCTTGCATCGCATCATCCGCTCCTGTCTGGAAGCGAGGAACTGCGCTGGATAATGCGATGCAAGAGGGCGCGGCAGCGGATGGAGGGGCGGCAGATGAGAAAGGGCGCAGCGGATGGAGGAGCGGCAGATGAGAAAGGGCGCAGCGGATGGAGGGGCGGCAGATGAGAAAGGGCGCAGCGGATGGAGGAGCGGCAGATGAGAAAAGGCGCAGCGGATGGAGGAGCGGCAGATGAGAAAAGGCGCAGCGGATGGAGGAGCGGCAGATGAGAAAAGGCGCAGCGGATGGAGGAGCGGCAGATGAGAAAAGGCGCAGCGGATGGAGGATGGGAAAGGGCGCAGCGAATGGAGGAGCGGCGGAGGATGGGGGGGTGGGAGGGGAGATTGGGGATAGCTACCTTACAGGATGGATCTAGGCAGCAGGATCACAGCAGACAAAAGAGGCAGCAGATGAAGGAGGGTGAAAAGGATGGGAGAGAGCAGGCAGCAGAGCAGGGAGGGGGGCAGAGTCTGATGGGAGAGAGCGATGGCACATGGAGGGAGGGGGGAGGCAGCACATGGAGGGGAGGCAGCACATGGAGGGAGGCAGCACATGGAGGGAGGCAGCACATGGAGGGAGGCAGCACATGGAGGGGAGGCAGCACATGGAGGGGAGGCAGCACATGGAGGGGAGGCAGCACATGGAGGGGAGGCAGCACATGGGGGGAGGCAGCACATGGAGGGAGGCAGCACATGGAGGGAGGCAGCACATGGAGGGAGGCAGCACATGGGGGGAGGCAGCACATGGGGGGAGGCAGCACATGGGGGGAGGCAGCACATGGAGGGAGGGCAGCACATGGAGGAGGGGAGGCAGCACATGGAGGAGGGGAGGCAGCACATGGAGGAGGGGAGGCAGCACATGGAGGAGGGGAGGCAGCACATGGAGGAGGGGAGGCAGCACATGGAGGGGGGGAGGGAGGCAGCACATGGAGGGGAGGCAGCACATGGAGGGGGGGGAGGGGAGGCAGCACATGGAGGGGGGGGAGGGGAGGCAGCACATGGAGGGGGGCAGCCGATTAGGTGCAGTGGCAGCCGATGGAGGCGGCGGCCGATCGGGTGCAGCGGCGGCTGAAAAAGGTGGGTGCGACTGAAAGGGGACGGTGGCGGCGGGAACAGCGGCGTGGCGGGCAGCAGCGGTGGATCGGCGGGCAGCAGCGGTGGATCGGCGGGCAGGGACGGCGGCGGGAACAGCGGCGTGGCGGGCAGGGACAGCGGCGTGTAAAGCGGCGTGGCGGGCAGGGACAGCGGCGTGTAAAGCGGCGTGGCAGGCAGGGACAGCGGCGTGTAAAGCGGCGTGGCGGGCAGGGACAGCGGCGGGAACAGCGGCGTGGCGGGCAGCAGCGGTGGATCGGCGGGCAGCAGCGGTGGATCGGCGGGCAGGGACAGCGGTGGATCGGCGGGCAGGGACAGCGCTGGATCGGCGGGCAGGGACAGCGGTGGATCGGCGGGCAGGGACAGCGGTGGATCGGCGGGCAGGGACAGCGGTGGATCGGCGGGCAGGGACAGCGGTGGATCGGCGGGCAGGGACAGCGGTGGATCGGCGGGCAGGGACAGCGGCGGGAACAGCGGCGTGGCGGGCAGCAGCGGTGGATCGGCGGGGAGCAGCGGTGGATCAGCGGGGAGCAGCGGTGGATCGGCGGGGAGCAGCGGTGGATCGGCGGGGAGCAGCGGTGGATCGGGGGGGGGGGGCTATAACTTACCGATGGGCACCTGCAGCGACCGCTCTCATCAGCTTTCACGGACGGAGTGAAGCTGAGGGTAGCGGTCACATACAGGTCACCGGCACAAGATCCACAGTGATTGGGAGAGATCGGTCACAAGGCCGGTCTCTCCAATCAGAGCTGGGGGCGGGTGAAACAAAGTTCACCCAGCTCCAGCCAGTCATCAGTGCTACAGCAGCACTGATTATGGCTGGATTGCAATGTGTCAGCCATTTTCAATGGCTGACACATTACAGTGACTGTAATTGGCTGAGCGGCGTTCGTCAGCCAATCACAGCCTCTGTAGGTTCGGGGAGGAGGCACCACCCCTCCTGAGGTCAGGCAGAGGTCCCCTCCTTCCCGAATCCACCGTTTAAGTAAACAAATTTCACTCCCCGGGGCTCCGGGACCGCGATTTCGCCAGGACGTACTGAGTACGTCATGGGTCGTTTAGCACCATGTCACCATGACGTACTCAGTACGTCCAAGGTCGTTAAGGGGTTAAATTGCCATATTGTCTTCTTACAGGAAACACTCTGGATGAAGGGCAATCACCCATTTCTTCACAGCAGAAAATATGCCGTATGCGCAGAAGCGTCATTTACGAGAAAACAAAGAGGAGTAGCTATATTGATCAATAAGCATATTAGTCATGAAGTTCTGGAGGTTTCAGAGGACCCTATGGGGAGATTATTATTGGTGAAAGTGAAGATAGAGGGCACTATCTACAACTTAGCAAACATATATGCACCAAATATTCCTGATCCACAGTTCAGAGCCAGATTGATCGAAAGTATCACAGGTTGGGATATGACTAATTTAATTGTAGGCGGAGATTTCAATGAGGCTCATGATGGAATTTTAGACAGGTCAAGTCCCCAGCCATCTCCTCTATTGGCGCTCCATAGTGGTTTGCAATATCTCGTCAATCAATTAGGACTAATAGATACTTTTAATTTGTTATTATCTACCACAATACTACGGGAAAGAAGGTGGAGGTTTCCTTCATATTTATATCAATCTGAGGATTTCAAAGCTTCTTTACAAAACTACTGGAGCTTTTATGAGAAGGATAATCACGAGCATAGTGGGGACGCTGGTTTGTATTGGGCTGCCTCCAAGGCAATAGTAAGAGGTCAGATAATATCATATGTCAGCCATAAGAGAAAAAAGCTCCTGGAACAAACTATTTCAGCACAAAAACTTCTCACGCAGGCATATAAAGATTTTAAAAATAACAACACGGATGCGACAAAACAACATTTCTTGGAGGCCAAGGAGGCGGCGGACACCTTGGCCCATGAGATGGCACTTAGTAACCTGGACTACCAGAAACATAAATACTTTAAATGGGGCAACAAACCTGGGAAATTACTAGCTTCTTTAACCAAACCCTTTAGAACCACCACTAGAATCCACAAAATTAAAAAGAAAGATGGTACCATGGTAACAAAAGATGACGAAATAGTGGAGGAGTTCAGGGCATTCTTTGGCTCGCTGTATGAGGCGGAACCGAGGGAGGTTGACGGGGAAGCTGATTTTATCCATGGTACCGTAGCGCCCATCTTGACAGAGGAACAAAGAGTAGTACTAAACGCCCCTATAAATATTTCAGAAATAGTAAAAACTATTGGCACTCTTAAACTAGCCAAAAGCCCAGGGCCCGACGGATTTAGTAACGAATATTATAAGATCTTTGGAGCCTCTATCGGTCCTCATCTATGTGCAGTGTATAATAAGATAGTCACAGATAGAATACCGTATTTTTCGGACCATAAGACGCACTTTTTCCCCCCCAAATGTTGGGAGAAAGTGGGGGGTGCGTCTTATGGTCTGACTATAGGGCTGCGGCCGGGAATGTGGGTGCTGCGGTGGAGTGGGTCATCGGGGGCACGAGCAGGCTGCAGCAGCGCCTGCCGTGACCACGTGGGCCCGCTCATTACATATGCACGCCCATCATCTCTCAGCGAACACGGCGCTGACAGGTGGGCGGGGTGATGGGCGGGGGGGTGCGCGCATAATTAACAGCCGGCCATGATCACCCCTGGCAACTACAGCCTGGAGTGGTCATGTGCGGCTGTATTCACTGCCCCCCGTGCATCATTATCAGCGCGGGGAGCAGTGAATCAGTACACTCACCCGTCACCGCGTGTGGAGCCTTCCCCCTGCAGCATCGCGCGATGTCTTCCTGTCTGTGCCGGTCAGCTGATCTGGTCACTAGCGGCGCGCACAGCGATGACGTCATCGCTGTGCGCGCCGCTAGTGTCCACCAGCTCAGCTGACCGGCACAGACAGGAAGACATCGATTCGCGATGCTGCAGACGGTGACGGCTCCACACGCGGTGACGGCTCCACACAGCGGCGCTGCAGCTGAGACAGAGATCGGTGCTTCAGGGAGTGAGGAAAGGTGAGTATAAACGTTTATTTTTTTTTTCTGTGCCACAGGCCATATACCAGGATTGGGGTATAACATGAGCAGGATGGATGGGGGTATAACATGAGCAGGATGGATGGGGGAATAACATGAGCAGGATGGATGGGGGAATAACATGAGCAGGATGGATGGGGGAATAACATGAGCAGGATAGATGGGGGAATAACATGAGCAGGATGGATGGGGGCATATCATGAGCAGGATGGATGGGGGCATATCATGAGCAGGATGGATGGGGGCATATCATGAGCAGGATGGATGGGGGCATATCATGAGCAGGATGGATGGGGGCATATCATGAGCAGGATGGATGGGGGCATTTCATGAGCAGGATGGATGGGGGCATATCATGAGCAGGATGGATGGGGGCATTTCATGAGCAGGATGGATGGGGGCATTTCATGAGCAGGATGGATGGGGGCATATCATGAGCAGGATGGATGGGGGCATTTCATGAGCAGGATGGATGGGGGCATATCATGAGCAGGATGGATGGGGGCATATCATGAGCAGGATGGATGGGGGTATAACATGAGCAGGATGGATGGGGGTATAACATGAGCAGGATGGATGGGGGTATATCATGAGCAGGATGGATGGGGGCATTTCATGAGCAGGATGGATGGGGGTATATCATGAGCAGGATGGATGGGGGCATATCATGAGCAGGATGGATGGGGGTATAGCATGAGCAGGATGGATGGGGGTATATCATGAGCAGGATGGATGGGGTTATATCATGAGCAGGATGGATGGGGGTATATCATGAGCAGGATGGATGGGGGTATAACATGAGCAGGATGGATGGGGGTATATCATGAGCAGGATGGATGGGGGCATTTCATGAGCAGGATGGATGGGGGTATATCATGAGCAGGATGGATGGGGGCATATCATGAGCAGGATGGATGGGGGTATAGCATGAGCAGGATGGATGGGGGTATATCATGAGCAGGATGGATGGGGTTATATCATGAGCAGGATGGATGGGGGTATATCATGAGCAGGATGGATGGGGGTATATCATGAGCAGGATGGATGGGGGGTATATTATGAGCAGGATGGATGGGGGGTATATTATGAGCAGGATGGATGGGGGGTATATTATGAGCAGGATGGGGGTATATGAGCAGGATCATATACAAGGCAGGAGGATCCTTACCAGAATGGGGTACCTTAGTAGAGAATTTGGGGACATTACCCCATAACAGTGTCAGCAGCAGATCCTCGCCCCATAACAGTGTGTCATGACCATATTTTTTGGTTAAAATTTTATTTTCCTATTTTCCTCCTCTAAAACCAGGGTGCATCTTATGGTCAGGTGCGTCTTATAGTCCGAAAAATACGGTAATTCCCGACAGGTTCAATGAGGCAAACATTATAGTATTACCTAAGCCAGGAAAAGACCCACTACAGGTGGAGGGATACAGACCCATCTCATTACTCAACTCTGATTTTAAAATCTTTACTAAAATACTAGCTGGTAGATTACAACAAGTGATTCCAGATCTTATTCTGCCCTTCCAAACGGGATTCGTGCACGGGAAATCCATCACCTATAACATCAGGACGGCTATTGGGGCTATCTCTTATAGCAGGAAGCATAGATGTACCAAACATATAGTAGTTAGCCTTGATGCGGACAAGGCCTTTGACAGGGTCTCTTGGGCCTATTTACATAATCTTTTGGCATGTCGCCAGGTGGGATCCTGGTTTTGCGAAGCAGTCAAGATGATATACACAGAACCCAAATCCAGACTATCTATAAATAATACATTCTCTGAGCCATTTGAGGTACAGAGGGGAATGAGGCAGGGGTGTCCCTTGTCTCCTTTATTGTTTAATTTGGCTCTGGACCCAATGTTGAGGACCCTACATAATTTAGCAATATTTCAGGGCATGAGAGTCGGTGGGACAACAATTAAACTTTTGGCTTTTGCCGATGATATTTTATTGTTTATTGCCAATCCCTCTCAAGCGATTCCAGAGATAATGAACACATTGAATAATTTTGGAAAGGCCTCAGGCTTCAGGGTAAATTACAAAAAAACTGAGGCATTGGCAATGTACAAATCGGGTAAAATTGATAACAACTTATTTCCCTTCCAGTGGTGTACCAGGTCCATTAAATATTTGGGGATTCAGCTCCCAGCAAACCCCTTGTTACTATATAAAATTAATTATAAGCCTCTTATAAATTCATTAATACATCTACTCCAATCTTGGAAACATCTGAAAATATCCTTTTCGGGCCGATGTCACTTAATTAAAATGGTAGCATTCCCCAAAATAATGTTCTTATTTCAGACTCTCCCGTTGCTTCTACGCAAATCAGATATTAAGCTACTAAATTCATCCTTTGGAAAATTCATTTGGGGGCACAAGGGGCGAACTAGGATCAGCTTAATCAAGCTTCAATTACCAAAAGGGGCAGGGGGCATAAATCTTCCAGATCTGGGCAGATATAATCTAGCAGCAAATTTTAGATATGTGGTGGACTGGGTGCGAGGAGTATCTCACTTTGCCAATGTACAATTGGAACAACAGCTATGTTCACAAGTCTCGTTAACAGCATTGCTGCATTTAGGGAACGAGGAAATACCGAGTTAGGTTAGGGATCATCCAACACTATGGCATACTATACAAACGTGGAGGAAGGTGAGGAAACTTGGTAAAATTAACACTTCAAGTTCCCCATTTCAACCCTTTATTGGAAATCCGAGATTCCTCCAGGGTCGCCCTCCGAGGATTTATGAAACATTGTCAATGCAGGGTTGTGCTTATGCTGCAGATCTAATGGTGCCTGATTGGTCGTTGCTTTCTTACGAGAAGGCGGCACACCGATTTCCAGCTTTTGTGGGTCAGCCTATTCTTTTTCTTCAGGCGCGTAGCTTGGCACAAAAATATCTTGTTGACAAGCCAAAGGGAGATCTTGGAGGAAGTGTGGATAACTTTCTTAGGAGGGCAAAAAGCCAGGCGTCCTCGACTAGTCAGGTTTATTCAATGTTGCGTACAGTTTGGACATGGGAGGGGAAAACAACAGGTCCAGCAAAATGGAGGGTAGACATGCCAGAGTTCGAGGTAAAGGATTTTTTACAAGCCATGCTGTTGCAACGTAAATTTCTGTCGTCCAGTAGCTACACAGATATGGCCTTGATGATTCTACATAGAGCATATATTACTCCAAAAATTCAATCAAAAATGGACACAAATGCCTTATACTCTTGTTCTAAATGTGGCATAAGAGACACTGACCTGTTTCACCACTTATGGGACTGTGTTCAGATACAGGGAGTATGGAGAAGCGTTCACTCAGTCTTACAAAACACATACAATATTCAGTTTGCTCTGACACCACAGTGGGCGATTTTTAACATGTTGGAGGAGGCTCAACAAAGTCTTCCGAGAGGTACCAGGGCAATGTTAACTATTTGGGCCTCGGCCACTAGGAAAAGTATCCTACATCTCTGGGTAAATCCTGAAGCACCCTCTCTAGCGTTTATCCAAACAAAACTAATGTTCATATTCAAAATGGACTGGCTGGATGCACTGTCGAATAAGGAGAAGTTGACTAAGCGTTTCTTTGAAACATGGTCTTTATTTATACCTAACTTGGCTACAGTGCTTAAGGATAGACTTAAATCTCAGTTTGGACAGACCTCTTGGTACCTTCTTGAACTGCTCAATGGACACATACCAATTACATAAGTTACCATTTTAAGTTGCTTCTGGTCGCACGCAGAGCGGGGGGAGGGGTGGGCGGGACTGTTTTGATTATAATGTCATCAATGAAATGCTCTTTGTATAAGAGCAGATTGTAAAAGAAATTCGGTTAAAATTCAATAAAAAGATGTTTAACCCCTTTACGACCGCCGATACGCCTTTTAACGGCGGTAAATAAGGGTACTTTTTCCGATCCGCCGCTTTTTAACGGCGGTCGGAAAAAAGGGTCTAGCGCCCCCCAGAGTCAGAAAATTTCCGGGGTCTCAGCTGCCGGGGGTAGCTGAGACCCTGGAGATCATGATTCGGGCCGGTTTTTCTGGTCCCCGCTCACCTGATGACCGGTATACACCGTATACCGATCATCAAGTTATAGTAAATGACCGCGCCGGTAAAAAATGATTTATCTCCCATCTGGCATGATCAAACATGCCAGATGGGAGATAAATCTTTTTCCCGGTTCCCTCCGGTCCCCCGGTGTCCCCAAAGTGCCCCCCACGACCCCCAACCCCCTCCCGAAAATCCAAGATGGCCGTGCGCACCGGCGAGCACAGCAGCGCGCCGGCCGCATTTACAGTGTTCCTATGGTTTCTGTCGTATGTGCCATAACACATACGACAGAAACCTGCTCCCTAGGCCCTGCCGGGTCCCCCCCTACCCCCCCCCTGGTGTTCCCCGGTGTCCCCCGGTGTCATACATACCTGTCGCAGCTCTGATCCCCCGTGGCCCCCTCCTCCGGCTCCTTCTCTGCAGACGCCGGTCACATGTGCAGAGCGCAGCTGTCAGCTTCCTGTGTTCAGGACGCTGGCTGCTGCTGCACAGAGTCTGCAACTGTGACCCGGGGAGAGTGGGTGCAGATTCTTTGCACCCACTCTCCTCAAATGGAGGGTCTGCCCTCCTAGAAAATGGGGGATACGTTCCCTGAACGTGTCCCCCATATTCTAGAAGGTCCAGAGGCGACGTGGGACATCCAAATGGATTATTGTGGATTTTTTTTTTTCTTTTCAATAAATTGGTCAATCAGGGAATGTTTGGGGGAGTGTTTTTTCAAATAAATTTTTTTTTGTTGTCAATTTTTTTTTATTACTGTCAATTAGTTATGTCGGGTATCTGATAGACGCCGTGACATAACTAATTGCTGGGCTTGATGCCAGGTGACATTACACACCTGGTATCAACCCCATTCATTACCCCGTTAGCCAACGCACCAGGGCGCGGGATGAGCTGGGGCGAAGCGCCAGAATTGGCGCATCTAATGGATGCGCCACTTCTGGGGCGGCTGCGGCCTGCTATTTTTAGGCTGGGAAGAGTCCAATAACCGTGGCTCTTCCCATCCTGAAAATACCAGACCCCAGCTGTCAGCTTCACTTTGGCTGGTGATCTAATTTGGGGGGACCCCACGTTTGTTTTTTTTTTTTTAATTATTTATTTATAAATAATTAAAAAAAAAAAACAGCTTGGGGAGCCCTCCAAATTGATCACCAGACAAGATGAAGCGGTCAGCTGTGGTTTGCAGGCTACAGCTGTCTGCTTTACCCTAGCTGGCTATCAAAAATAGGGGGGACCCCACGTCATTTATTTTAATTCTTTTTTTTTTTTTTGGGCTAAATACAAGGCTAGGCATCCTTTAGTGTCACATGAAAGGCACTAAAGGGCGCCAGCTTAGAATATGCAGGGGGGTGGGACGTTATATATGTTTGACATCTATCCATTCATCCATTGTAGCATTTTACGCTGTGTGCCCACAATCAGGGTTTGCAACGTTTTGGGCGAAGAGTGTTTTCCCTGCGTCCATAACGCTGCGTTGTGCAGTAGAAGCACAGTGGCAGGATTTTTAGAAATCCCGTGCCCACTGTGTTTCTTTTCTCCGCAGCATAAATCGACCTGTGGCGCAGCTTCCCGAGCCTCAGCATGTCAATTTATGCTGCGGAGATGAGTGTTCTCTGCAGGTAGAATAGAACTAAAGTCCACAGCAGCCTGAACCCAAATCGTGGGCATGGGCAGCTGCGTTCTCCCGTGGACAACACTCACATTTCTGCAGGAGGCTGACACTGTGTACTAGACGCCGTGTCGCTGGATCATGGCCACATAGCCTAAAGGCCGCTTTACACACTGCGATATCGGTCCCGATATTGCTAGCGTGGGTACCCGCCCCCATCTGTTGTGCGACATGGGCAAATCACTGCCCGTGCCGCACAACATCGCGCAGATGCGTCACACATACTTACCTGCCCGGCGACATCGCTGTGACCGGCGAACCGCCTCCTTGCTAAGGGGGCGGTCCGTGTGGCGTCACAGTGACGTCACTGAGCGGCCGCCCAATAGAAGCGGAGGGGCGGAGATGAGTGGCCGGAACATCCCGCCCACCTCCTTCCTTCCTCATAGCGGCCGGGAGGCAGGTAAGGAGAGGTTCCTCGTTCCTGCGGCGTCACACATAGCGATGTGTGCTGCCGCAGGAGCGACGAACTACATCGTTACTGCTGCAGTAACGATAATCGAGAATGGACCCCCATGTCACCGATGAGCGATTTTGCACGTTTTTGCAACGATGCAAAATCGCTCATCGGTGTCACACGCAGCAACATCGCTAATGCGGCCGGATGTGCGTCACCAATTCCGTGACCCTAACGACTCCGCATTAGCGATGTCGCAGCGTGTAAAGCCCCCTTAACAGTGAGAAATTTGTTGCTACAGCAACAGTTTTGTGAAGTACCTGTGGATTCAAAATGTTTACTATACTCCTGAATAAAATCCTTGAGGGGTCCAGTTTCCAAAATGAGGTCACTTGTGGGGGGTTTTTGTGATGTATAGGTGCCCAAGGGGCCCTGCTAATGTGACATGGTGCGCGCAATTTACTTCAACTTTTCCAAAATTCAAATGGTGCTCCTTCCATTCCAAGCCCTCCCATTTATCCAAACAAAGGTTTTTGGCCACATGTGGGGTATCCCTGCGCTCACAAGAAATTAGATAACAACCTGTGGGGTACACGTTTTGTTGTTGCCTCTTGAAAAAGTGAAAAATGTGTCGCTAAATCAACATTTTTGTGAAAAAAATGAAAATTTCAATATGGCAACCTAAGCTTATCAAATTCTGTGAAGTATTCGTGGATTCAAAATGCTCAATATACACCTAGATTAAAGCCTTGAGGGGTCTTATTTCCAGAATGGGGTCACTTGTGGGGGACCTCCACTGCTTAGGCACCTCAGGGGTTCTCCTAATGCAACATGGCGTCCGCTATTGATTCCAGCCAATTTTGCAGTCAAATTACACTCCTTCTCTTCTGAGCCCTGTAGTGTGCCCAAACAGTTGATTTCCACCACATACAAGATATCAACAAACTCAGGAGAAATTGCGCAATAAATTTCATGGTGATTTTTTTCCTGTTACCCTTGTGAAAAAAAAAGCTACCTGGTTGAAGTAACAATTTTGTGGTAAAATTTTATTTTTTTATTTTCATGGCTCAACGTTATAAACTTCTGTAAAGCACCTGGGGGTTCAGGGTACTCACCAAACATCAAGATAAATTCCTTGAGGGGCCTAGTTTCCAATATGGGGTCACTTGTGGTGTTTTTTTGCTGTTTACGTACCTTAGGGGTCCTCCAAATGCGACATGGTGCCCGCAATCTTTTTCAGCCAAATTTCCTTTCCAAAATTCAAATATTGCTCCTTCCGTTCCAAGCCCTCCCATTTCTCCAAACAAAGGTTTCAGACCACATGTGGGGTATCACCGCGCTCATAAAAAAGTGGGTAACAAACATTGGGGTCAAATTTTTGGAATTACCTCTTGAAAAAGTGAAAAAATTGATGCTAAAGCAACATTTTTGAGAAAAAAATGAAAATTTTCAATGTGACAACGTAACGTTATCAAAATCTGTGAAGTACCTGTGGATCCAAAATGCTCACTATACCCCTAGATAGAAGCCTTAAGGGGTCTAGTTTCCAAAATGGTGTCACTTGTAAGGGGTTTCTGCTGTTTAGGTACCTTAGCGGACATGTAATTGCAACATGGTGCCCGCAATCTATTTCAGCCAAATTTGCTTTCCAAAATTCAAATATTGCTCCTTCTGTTCCGAGCCCTCCCATTTGTCCAAACAAAGGTTTCTGACCACATGTGGGGTATTGGCGCGTTCTTAAGAAAGTGGGTAACAAGTTTTGGGGTTCATTTTGTTGTGTTATTTCTTCTAAAAGTGAATAAATTTGGGGTAGAGCAACATTTTAGGTAAAATTTTATTTTTTGCTTTTTTTCATTCCACTTTGCTTTAGTTCCTGTGAAGCACCTGAAGGGTTAATAAACTTCTTGGATGTGGTTTTGAGTACTTTGAGGGGTGCTGTTTTGAGAATGGTGTCACTTTTAGGTATTTTCTGTCACTTAGGCCTCTCAAAGTCACTTCAAATGTGATGTGGTCCCTAAAAAAATGGTTTTGTGAATTTTGTTGAAAAAATGGGAAATTGCAGATGAACTTTGACCCCTTCTAACTTCCTAACCCCAAAACATTTTGTTTCAGAAATTGCGCTAATGTAAAGTAGACATGTGGGAAATGTTATTTATTAACTGTTTTGTGTAACATAACTCTCTGGGTTAAGGGCATAAAAATTAAAAGTTTAAAAATTGCAAAATTTTCAAAATTTTCATCAAATTTCCGATTTTTTCACAAATAAAAGCAAAAAATATCGTTCTAAATTTATAACTATCATGAAGTACAATATGTCACGAAAAAACAATGTCAGAATCATGGGGATCCGTTGAAGCGTTCCAGAGTTATGACCTCATAAAGTGACACTGGTCAGAATTGCAAAAAATGGCCTGGGCATTAAGTACAAAACTGGCTTCGTCCTAAAGGGGTTAAAAAAAAAGAAAAACAATCATTGCAATTTCCCTTTATTAAAAAAAATCATCTCTGTTCTCAATAACAGAGGAACTTTTAATTCTATAGGTTACATCTCGTTGCCTAGGTTACCGGCCACTCTGCAGTCCCACTGTGGCCGGTTGCCTAGGTAAGGAGAGCACACCTCAAGCGGGATTAGTGCTTTACAGCTACCTGTGCCAGTCTGACCGGATAGTTAGATCAGTCAGTCCCCTGCTGCACAAGGCAAAGCTGCCTCTAGAAGATCGCTCATTTCACGCACAGTCCTCACCGCTGGGTCTGAACTGTCAGTCTTCAGGAGTGCACCTCCCCCCGGCTGTCAGGGGACAGGAGCTGAGTACTGTTGAAGATGGAAACAAGCCTTTAAGGAAACCTGACATGTCCCTATATGCTGTTTGCCTTCAGATACAGGGTAAATCTGCAGGTTAGCAGTGTTAGGCCCCCTTCACACGCCCGTGAAAAAACACGCACGTGTGTTACGTCCGTTTTTTCGGGTCCGTTTTCCGTTTTTGTGTCCTTTTTTTGTGTCCGTGTGCCATCTGTGTGAATGCCGTATGCTAGCCGTGTGTGTATGTTGGTTGTCCGTTTATGCGTGAGAGAAATAACTGACATATGTATGTGTTGTCCGTGTGAATTTATGCGTGTTTGTGATGCACAATGTCGTAGATACATACCCGCTGACAGCAGACAGAGTCGCGCGTAGAGAATGAACTGGGGTGAACTTCACCCGACTTCATTGTCATACCGCGGCTCTGTCTGTGTCGCGTCCTGATTAGCGGTCACCCGTGAAGGACTCACCGGTGACCGCTAATCACCAGAGTGACTGAATGGAGTAAACCTCTCGCATACTCACCGTTCCCCGATCACCGGCGCGGCGCTGCACAGTTGTTCTCTAAACTCCGGCGGCTTTTCCTCTTTTAAAAAAGCCGGCCGCTCAATAAACAATGTCGTATTCCCTGCTTTCCCCGCCCACTGGCGCCTATGATTGGTTGCAGTTAGACACGCCCCCACGCTGATTGACAGCTGTCTCACTGCAACCAATCACAGCCGCTGGGGGGCGGGACTATACTGTGCAGTTAAAAAAATAAATAAATAATTAAAAAAAAACGACGTGCGGTCCCACCCCATTTTGATACCAGCCAGGGTAAAGTCACACGGCTGAAGGCTGGTATTCTCAGTATGGGGAGCTCCACGTTATGGGGAGCCCCCCAGCTTAACAATATCGGCCAGCAGCTGCCCAGAATGGCCGCATCCATTGGATCGACTGTTCTGGGACTCTACCCGGCTCTTCCCGATTGGCCCTGGTGCGTTGGCAATCGGGGTAATAAGGAGTTAATGGCAGCCCATAGATGCCACTAAATGCTAGATTAATCATGTCAGGCGTCTCCCCGAGATACCTTCCATGATTAATCTGTAGGTTACAGTTAAAAAACAGACACACTCGAAAAATCCTTTATTAGAAATAAAAAACACTAACAAATTCCCTCGTCACCAATTTATTAACCCCAACAAAGCCCTCCATGTCCGGCGTAATCCACGGACCTCCAGCATCACATCCAGCTTTGCTGCATGAAGGTTTCAGGAGCAGCAGAATACACTGCTGCTCCTGTCAGCTCCACGCAGCAAATGAAGTGAGTAGCGCGATCAGCTGAGCTGTCACTGAGGTTAATCGCGGCCACCACTGGATCCACGCCTGACATGATTAATCTAGGATTTAGTGGCATCTATGGGCTGCCATCAACTCCTTATTACCCCGATTGCCAACGAACCAGAGCCAATCGGGAAGAGCCGGGTAGAGTGCCAGAACAGTCGCATCCAATGGATGCGGCCATTCTGGGCGGCTGCTGGCTGATATTGTTAGGCTGGGGGGCTCCCCATAACGTGGAGCTCCCCATCCTGAGAATACCAGCCTTCAGCCGTGTCACTTTACCCTGGCTGGTATCAAAATGGGGTGGGACCGCACGTCGTTTTTTTTTAATTATTTATTTTTTTTTAACTGCACAGTATAGTCTTGCACCCCGGCGGCTGTGATTGGTTTCAGTGAGACAGCTGTCAATCAGCGTGGGGGCGTGTCTAACTGCAACCAATCATAGGCGCCGTTGGGCGGGGAAAGCAGGGAATACGAGATTGTTTAATGAGCGGCCGGCTTTTTCAAAAGAGGAAAAGCCGCCGGAGTTTAGAGAACAGCCGTGCAGCGCCGCGCCGGTGATCGGGGAACAGTGAGTATGAGAGAGGGGTGGAGACTGACCGACAGACAGCGAGAGAGGGACAGACAAGACAGAGAGAGACCGACAGACAGAGAGACCGACCGACGGACTGAGGGAGATTGACCGACATAGACAGGAAAAGAAACAATGACTGACATCGCTAGAAAAAAGCACAAAACGTACACGGAGCATACAGAGATGCATCTGTGTCACGTATTGTGCGCACATAATCATTGACTTTCATGGTGTCCGCGTGTGCGTGTTCCGTGCAGAAAACGGAGATGCTTCCGTGCAAAACGGAAACACATACGGATCACGGACATTATGAAATAACGCACGTGTGACCTCAAACATAGATTAACATTGGTGCATGTTTGGCCGGGTCTCCGGTACATACGGAAACGGACCAAACACGCACGTGTTTCACGGACGTGTGAAGGGGGCCTTAAGCTATGTTCACACTGGTGTAACCGTTCTACAGAGGCGCTGGGTCTTATGCTGTGCCATGTGATCCGGAGTGTCCTGGTGACCCAGTTACCCTGGACAGCAGTAATGTTACTGATTTCACCATTCTTCAGAGGCGCCAGGTCTCATGCACCTCATCATTACCCTGCTGTCCTGGTGAACCAGTGACCCTGAACAGCGGTAATGTTCCTGATGTCATCGTTCTTCAGACGCACTGCGTCTCATGCTGTTCAGCGTGCCTCGGAGTGTCCTGGTGACCAAGCGACCCTGAACAGCGGTAACATTACTGATGTCACCGTTCTTCAGCGGTGCTGGGTCTCATGCTTTGCAGCATGTCCCAGAGTGACCTGATGACCCGGCAACCCTGAACAGCAGTAACGTTACTGATGTAACCACTCTTCAGAGGTGGCAATCTCATGCAGTGCAGCATGACCTGGAGTGACCTAGTGACCCGGCGGTCTTGAACACCAGTAACGTTGATGATGTCACTACTCTCCAGAGGCACTGCATCTCACCCAGCACAGCATAACCCAGAATTGCCCGAAAGCAAAGTCTAAGGAGTGTCAGAGCGATGCTCCATAGACTCTGTTCATCGGAATCCTCTCTGGACTACATCAGATCAGCTGGGAATTTTTTTCACTTTTGAATAAAGTGGTGAATGAGGGTAAATGTCTTGTTTTATTTCTCTGTGTTTGTATGTTTGTGGGTTTTTTCAGATATCCTTTTTTGTACTACGACAGATTCGGTGCACTAACTACAGTGGGTTCCCTGAATTACAGAGGAGCTGCAAAGGTTTTTTTTTAACAAAATAGTAATCGAGGGAAAGTTTCAGGGAATGTATATGGAATAAGTTATTTTTTTGTGTGTATGTTTTTGAATTTTTTTATTACTGGGTTAGTAATGTACTAATACCAGGGCTTGATATCAGCTGACATTACATAGCTGACATCAACCCCATAAACTATTACTCCAATTGCAAAGTTATCAGGCCTAGGTGAAGCTCCAGAATTGGCGCATTTAATATGATGTGCCTATTCTGGGGTGGCTGCGGCTTGCTATTTTTAGGCTGAGAAGGGCCAATAACCTTGGACCTTCCAAGCCTGATAATATCAGCCAACAAAAAGGTGGGTAGTCCTGATTTTCTTTTTGCATATTGGGGGTAGCCCCCTGCAGGGCTCAGCACCCATATTAACCCACCTTTCCCACACAAGGTTCTAATTGCGAGCTGTGTCTGGTTCACTTTTCACTACCCATTCAGATGATTGGCACATGGAGAGGTAGGACAATAATGTTTAGGGATCATCCATATGAAAAGGTACACTTTGACATGGTTGGATGACTTTTACGCTCTTTGATCAAAAATCGCCAAGTGCCTTATGTTTTTAACTTTTATAGCAATATTTCATGTATTGATTAATCACAGTGTGCTCCTAAACTGTATAGATATATGTTTGTATATTGGCCACATAGCAGCTTTGTGCACATGTACATTAATTCAATACAAAATGTGTGCGGGTCCTATTTTTTTCTTTTCTGTAGTAATAGGGGAGTCTAACAAAAACCTCTTCATTACTGACACCAGGGCTTGATGCCAGCTGACATCAACCCCATAAACCATTGTCCCTATTGCCCGCGTTCCAGGGCAATCGGGAAGAGCCACGGCGAAGTACCAGAATTGGCACATCTAATTGGATGCACCACTTCTGGGGCGACTGCGGGCTGGTGTTTTTATTCTGGGAAGAGCTCAATAACCATTGGCCTTCCCAGCCTGATAATATCAGCCCGCAGTTGTCTGCTTTTTCTTGGCTGGTTATCAAAACTGGGGGGGGGAAGGGAGCATGACTTTTTTAATTAACCATTTATTTATTTATACCACAAGAAATTTTAACTTCTTGAGTGCATTTAGATCTGGTCCATGTCACATGGATGTCTTCAGTGTGCTTTTTTTTCTCCATCAGAACACTTTTGCACTCTGCCATGCTGTTTATGCTAGGTTTATAGAGAGCTGGAGACCAAAAGAGCAATCAGCCGACAGCTAAAGTGCATGGGCAACTTTTCCATCTGTAGGAAAAAGCTCAGATACAGTATTGTTTTTCTCAAAGCAGAAATCAGTAAAATCACCTAAAACAAATGTATCTATTTATTTTACTCATATAGCGTAATTCATTTTCACAGTGCTTTAAACTAAAACACCTTATTAATTAAATAATAGAGGCTAGTCACCATACAAAAGGCCAAGTTCACACATTGATGAGTTTGTTGGTGAGTTTTTTACCTCAGTATTTGGAAGCCAAACCAGGAGTGGAACAGTTATGCTGGAGTCACACTTGCGTATGACTCGCACGAGTATCGGATCGCACTGCCCTGACTGGACAGCTTCCCTCCTGACAGGAGTGTATCAGCTTCATGTATTTCTATGCAGCTGCACGCTCCTGTCAGGAGAGCCGACGGCCGGTCAGGGCAGTGCAATCCGATACTCGCGCAAGTCACATGCAAGTGGGACTCCAGCCTTAGAAGAAAAGTATAATACAAAACCAGGCACCACTTCTGCATATTTTACCCACTCCTGGTTTTGGCTTACAAACGCTGAGGTAAAAAACTCACAAAATACTCAACGTGTGCACATGGCCTCAGTGGCGTAGCCAGAGTTCGATGGGCCCTGGTGCAAAATTTGGACCTGGCCTCCCCCTTATGTTGGTATCTGTATGTATACATTTAGCATTCTAATTCCTATAAGGGCATAAGAGTTGCCCCACCCCCTCCCCATTATGTAGTAATGTCTCCCACCCTGTTCTAATGTCCCCCATCCTGGGATCCTTCCTCGTAAATATCCCCCCGTCCTGTTATATATGTCCCCCCCATCCTGATATAGAGTGGGTATGGAAAGTATTCAGACTCCTTTAAATTTTTCACTCTTTGTTTCATTGCAGCTATTTGGTAAATTCAAAAAACTTAATTTTTTTTTCATTAATGTACACTCTGCACCCTATCTAATCAGAAAAAACAGAAATGTAGACATTTTTGCAAATTTAATTAAAGAAGAAAAACTGAAATATCACATGGTCATAAAGTATTCAGACCCTTTGCTCAGACACTCATATTTAACTCACATGCTGTCCATTTCCTTGTGATCCTCCTTGAGATGGTTGTACTCCTTCATTGGAGTCCAGCTGTGTTTAATTAAACTGATAGGACTTGATTTGGAAAGGCACACACCTGTCTATATAAGACCTCAGCTCACAGTGCATGTCAGACCAAATGAGAATCATGAGGTCAAAGGAACTGCCCAAGGAGCTCAGAGACAGAATTGTGACAAGGCACAGATCTAGCCAAGGTTACAAAATAATTTCTGCAGTACTCAAGGTTCCTAAGAGCACAGTGGCCTCCATAATCCTTAAATAGAAGAAGTTTGGAACCACAAGAACTCTTCTTAGACCTGGCCGTCCAGCCAAACTGAGCAATCGTTCGAGAAGAGCCTTGGTGAGAGAGGTAAAGAAGAACCCCAAGATCACTGTGGCTGAGCTCAAGAGATGCAGTAGGGAGATGGGAGAAAGTTCCACAAAGTCAACTATCACTGCAGCCCTTCACCAGTCGGGCCTTTATGGCAGATTGGCCCGACAGAAGCCGCTCATCACATTTGAAAGCCCGCATAGAGTTTGCAAACAAAACACATGAATGACTCCCAGACTATGAGAAATAAGATTCTCAGGTCTGACGAGATGAAGATAGAACTTTTTGGTGATAATTCTAAGCGGTATGTGTGGAGAAAACCAGGCACTGCTCATCACCTGTCCAATACAATCCCAACAGCGAAACATAGTGGTGGCATTATCATGCTATGGGGATGTTTTTCAGCTGGAGGAACAGGATGACTGGTTGCAATGGAAGGAAAGATGAATACGGCTAAGCACAGAGATATCCTGGAAGAAAACCTCTTCCAGAGTGCTCTGTACCTCAGACTTAGCCAAAGGTTCACCTTCCAAAAAGACAATGACCCTAAGCACACAGCTAAAATAACAAAAGAGTGGCTTCAGAACAACTCTGTGATCATTATTGACTGTCCCAGCCAGAGCCCTGATCTAAACCCAATTGAGCATCTCTGGAGAGACCTGAAAATGGCTGTTCACCAACGTTCACCATCCAACCTGACGGAACTGGAGAGGATCTACGAGGAAGAATGGCAGAGGATCCTCAAATCCAGGTGTGAAAAACATGTTGCATCATTCCCAAGAAGACTCATGGCTGTACTAGCTCAAAAGGGTGCTTCTACTCAATACTGAGCAAAAGGTCTGAATAATTATGACCATGTGATATTTCACTTTCTCTTGTTTAATAAATTTGCAAAAAAATTCTACATTTCTGGGGGGGGTTTCTGTCAAGATGGGGTGCAGAGTGTACATGAATGAGAAAAAAAATTAACTTTTTTGAATTTACCAAATGGCTGCAATGAAACAAAGAGTGAAAAAATTAAAAGGGTCTGAATACTTTCCATACCCACTGTATATGTCCCCCATCCTTGCATATATGTTCCCCCATCCTGGTAAAAATGTCCCCATCCTGGTATATATGGCTCCATCCTGGTCCCCTCCTGGTATCTACTGTCCCTCTCCTGGTATCTACTGTTGCCCTCCTGGGGCCCTCCTGGTATATACTGTCTCCCTCCTATTATATACTGTCCCCTTCCTGGTATCTACTGTCCTGCTCCTGGTATATATGTCCCCATCCTGGTAAATATGTCTCCGTTCTATCCAATGCAAAAAACAACATTGTACTCATTGTCCCTGGCTCCCACATTGCGCAGCGTCCTCCTGTGTAGCCAGCGCACAGTGGCTGACAGCTTTCATTAGTGTCGGTGCTATTGCAACACATAACATCAATGCCATGCACTGCCCTCAGTCACTTGGACACAGATAAAGCTGCCGGCTTCTGTTTGGCCTGTAGCATATATCGCAGTACAGGGACCCAACGTTTCTCTACACCGCAATGCATTTCAGCTGGATGCGAAGCCTCGGACACACATCCAGCTCAAGCAGGGGCTGGGACCGGCGGGCCCCCCCTGCACCCTCGAGCCCAGTCACAGTTGCGATCTCTGCGACCGCGATCGTTACGCCTGTGCTCAGGCTTCCTCATTCAATCCAGAAGATCAGTTTGAAATTAAATAAAATGTTACGTGTGCACCTCCTAGGCTACGTTGTGCTGACTAAGGACTCAAAGAAGAAATAAATGGTAAATTTACATTTCGCCTCCATCTAGAGTGTTGCTTGATTTTCCTGCTTTTCTAGGCCCTGAACACTAGAATCAGGTTAGTACCTAGGTTCAGTCTAAAATACCTTAGAAGAGATAACCTGTCACTGATTTATGCTGCCCAAAGCAATGGCAGCATTAATCAGAGGCCAGCTTTTGCATTACAAAACATACGTTTTACTCTGAATCACTGGCCTCTTTCAGTGATATAGATAGTTAAGAGCGCATTTGAGATTGATGTGACTAGTTCAAGAGGCGGGTCCCCAAAAGCATCTCCCCGCCTGCGCTGCTATATCAGATAGGTCTCTTCCTATACACATACAGAGTCATATATAGAGCTCGTTCAGACGACCACATTTCAGTCCCAGTCCAATGTAATTCAATGAGGCAGTGCACATGTCTGAAGTTTTCATTGAACCAAGTGGTCCAAGGAGAAAATCACAGCATGCACAATTTGCCTCTGAGAATCAGATGGCACTCGGCCATTTAAGTCTATTGGTCCATAAAAAAAAAAAAAACAGGTTGCACTTGGATGGCAGAATGGAGAAGATGGAAAAACTTTTTTTTTTATTCTTCCCCACAAACTCGAATCATATTGCTCTGTACAGCGTCCTTATAAGACAGCTTACATAATATTGGTTTCTAAAATACCCTGCTACATTTTGAAAAAGATTGATCAAATCGAAACGTCAATACCTTGTCGTAACCAAGCTGAGATTTTCTCGCTATGAATACACTAGCTATACCTAAGTAAATAAATAAACATCATCACTTTTTCTGAATAATTCCTTGCATGTACATTGGGGGTTCCGCTCCATTTTCACTAATAGCACCTTGAAGATTCCCTTGTGGGTGCACTCAGAAAGCCACGGACCCACTTGGGGGGAGGGGCGACATGACCAAGGGGGAGGTAGGGAGTGATGGGTTAATAGGGACAGTGGTATATGCCTAATATGGCTTTGGGGGATGGTTTTAGCCGGGGAGGAAGAGGAGGAGCAGGGAAAGGGTTAGCTGGGAGAGGAAGGAGTTACCTCCTCTTCTGTTTCCGGACGCCGAACGATCTGCACGTGCACCTCCATGGCAGATCTTCAGGAGCTCCAGCGTCTGATTCAGGCAGCGGTCGCAGCGCACGGGCCCCTGGCAGTGCAGACCCACATCAGGGCTGCCGGGGTTAACCCGTCGGCGCTTGCCCCTCGTCCCCCCAGCAGCGGCGGGCGCCAGTCGCGGCCCCCCCGCAGGTATTCCCCGGGCGCGGGGGGGGCGAGGAGGAGATGTAAGAGCCCCTCCAGGGACCCTCCGCAGAGTGCAGCGCAGCAGCAGCGTCTGGCTGCTGCAGAGGCCGGCGGGAGGAATCTTCGTTCCAGCCGCGGCGGTCGGGAGGTGGGAGTGGCCAGCACGGGGCCTGCTTCCGGTCCCGGCCTCCGGGCTGGAGTTACTGAGACTGCAGCGGCTCCAGGCCGGGAGCGCGCTCGGCGCAGGAGAGAGGCCAGCAGATCCCCCTGCAGTCGGCGGGGGGACCGCGGGGCTGCACGTGGCGGTAGGTCCGGCGCCGGGGGGGGGTCTGCGGTGCCTGACCCCGGTGCGGCTGAGAGAAGGAGTGACGGCGGGAGCCCTGCGGCAACCGCCGGGTCACTCAGTACCGCTGTGCAGCCCCCGGATGTGGCAGTCTCCCGTGGGAGCGGGAGGACTCGGCGGATGGAGGCCTGCAATAGCCCAGGAGGGCCAGAGGCGACGACGGCTGAGATCCGGAGCCGGGCGTCTGGTCGTCCGCGCCCAGAGGCCCCTTGCAGTCGGCAGGGGGGCGGGCGCAAGAGGTCGAGGCCCGGGGTGCCGGCGCGGGGGACAGGACGGTCTCCTGGGTTGTCACCCCGGGGCAAGAGATGGAGCGGGGATGACTCTGCCCACGCGGCGGCCCTGTCTGGCGGCCGTGGTGGGGGGGGTGCTGCGGCGGCGCCCCCCGGATGTCGGATGGAAGATGAGGCCAGCGGCGAGGAGGGGGAAGAGGCTTTCGGTTCGGAGGAGTCGGATGGACGACAGACGGAGGACAGCGAGGCGGCGGTCTCGGGAGACGCCGAGCGGCGGTCGGGTGAGACGGCCGCGGAGGCGGCAGGGGCTGCGCTGGCGGGGGGCTTCGGGGGGGGGGCGGCTGCGGCTACGGCAGCGCCCGCTGGTTTCGCAGTGTGGAGTCAATTGTTGGGGCTGTTGCAGGGGCTGGCGGCGGCTTCGGGAGCGGGGGGGGAGGGGGCCCAGGCGCCGGTGGCGGCGTGGGTGGGTGCAGCCGGTTTAGGGGCCTCGGCGGCGACGGGGGGTGACGGAGCGGGTGCGAGTAGAGGGGGGGGCGAAGGGGGGAGTGAGACGGGGGGGGGAAAGGAGAAGGAAAAGGAGAAGGAAAAGGAGAAGGAAAAGGAGAAGGAGGATGAGGTGGTGCGCTTAGATGATAGGGCTAAAAGCGAAGTTTATGTTTGTTTTGAGGGCCCGCTGGGGGCCCATTTAAAGAAGGAGGTGCGGGAAAAAATTTGGAAAGGGGAATATGTGGAGATATTTTCTCTGCTTCCCCTGGAGAAATTTAATTTGGATAGGGTTAAGCCGAGTGATTCCAAAAAGGAGAAGGACGAGGAGGAAAAGCGCCGTTATAGGCTTATTCCTCGGACTTTTGCCAACTGGCTACAGGCATTTGCGATTTTGGCGAGCGTGGTCGGGGAGAAGGAGCCGGAGCATTGTTCGGCTTTGTTCGGCTACATGGATGCGATAGGGGAGGCTTATCGAGTTTATGGCGGACTGGCGTGGCTGCGCTACGACGAGCAATTTAGGCAGCGGAAGGCATTGCGGCCAGATATGCGTTGGGACCATAAGGATATTTCCTTATGGATGCGATTGATGTCGGCACCGGCTCAGCCCTTTCGGGGGGGCGCCGGGGGTTCGGGGGGGGCCGGGTCCCCGGCAAGTTTCAAGAAAGGTTTGTGTTGGCAGTACAATGAAGGGCAGTGCAGGTTTGGAGCGGCGTGCCGTTTTAAGCATGAATGCTCCGGATGTGGGGGGGGACATAGCTTGTCCAAATGTTTTAAAAAAGGAAAAGGAAAGGCTGGTGATGGGGCTGGTAAGAGGGACGACGCCGGTGAAGGTAGAAGTGATGGTTCCGTTTTTAAATAGGTATCCGGACAAGGAGGCGGCGGCGTTGTTAAGTTCTGGTTTTTCGGATGGTTTTCATATTCCGTCGGTTGTTAATGCATCGGTTCCGCCGTATCGTAATTTGCGTTCCGCTCGGGATCACCCGGAAGTGGTGGATGAGAAGCTGGAAAGGGAGGTGGCTTTGGGCAGGATGGGCGGCCCTTATGTCGCCCCGCCGTGCGGGAATTTGGTGGTGTCGCCGTTGGGGGTGGTACCAAAGAAGGAGCGGAATAAATTTCGGCTGATTCATCATTTGTCTTACCCGGAAGGGTTATCGGTGAATGATGGCATTGCGCCGGAGTTGTCGGCGGTATATTATGTGTCGTTCGATAAGGCGTTGGACCTGGTTAGGGCGGCGGGGCGGGGTGCATTGATGGCAAAGGCGGATGTGGAAGCAGCGTTTCGGTTGTTACCGGTTCATCCAGATAGTCAGCATTTGTTGGGTTGCTGGTGGGATGGCAGTTATTATGTTGATCGTTGTTTGCCAATGGGCTGTTCCATTTCGTGTTCGTACTTTGAGGCATTTAGTTCGTTTGTTGAGTGGGTGGTTCGGGACGTGTCCGGGCTTACGTCCATCATTCATTACTTGGATGATTTCCTGTGTGTCGGGCCGGCGGGTTCGATGGTTTGTGCGGGTTTGCTATTTGCGTTGCAAAAAGTTGCGGCCAGTTTCGGGATTCCTTTGGCGCCGGATAAGACGGAAGGCCCGGCGCCGGTGATGTGTTTTCTGGGAATTGAAATTGACACCATTGCTATGGAATGCAGGTTGCCGGCGGAGAAGGTCCGTGATTTGAGGTCCGCAGTGTCAGGGGTAAAAGCGGCGAAGAAGGTGCGGCTTAAGGCGGTGCAGTCTTTGCTTGGAAAATTGAATTTTGCTTGCAGAATTGTGCCAATGGGGAGAGTGTTTGCGAGGCGTTTGGCGACGGCGACGGCCGGGGTACGGTTGCCGGCGCATTTTGTGCGGATCACAAAGGCGATCAGGGACGATTTGGAAGTATGGGATCAATTTTTGCAGCATTTCAACGGCCGGACGCTGGTGATGGAGAGGGTGGCGTCTAACGGGGCGTTGCAGCTGTTTACGGATGCGGCGGGGTCGGCCGGGTTTGGGGCTGTCTTCAGAGGTCATTGGTGTGTCGGGCAGTGGCCACAGGCGTGGCGGGAGAGCGGCTTGGTTAGGAATTTGGCTCTGTTAGAGCTATTCCCCATTGTAGTGGCAGTGGAGCTATGGGGGTCGCACTTTGCCGGAAGGAAAGTGTGTTTTCATTGTGATAACCAGGCGGTGGTGCACGCGATTAACAACTTGTCTGCTAAGTCGGAGCCGGTGGTGGTGTATTTGCGGCATTTAGTGTTGAGATGTCTGCAGTTGAATGTGCAGGTAGTGGCAAGGCACGTTCCGGGTGTTGACAACGAGGTGGCTGATGCTTTGTCTCGTTTTCAGTTCAGCAGGTTTCGGGCGCTGTTGCCGTGGGCGGACGAAGTTGGAGTGGAGTGCCCCGAGGATTTGTGGCATCTGGTGAGGCGGTGATCTCAGACTTGATTCGGAACTCGGTGACCGAGGTGACTTGGTGCCGGTATGCTAAGGTGTGGGCTGAATGGGAGGAGTTGTTGCGTCTGATGTTTGGTGGGGAAAGCGTGGATTACTTGGTGGCTTTGTTGTCATTGGTGAGTACGGATTTTTCAGCCGGGCGATCGGCATCGGCTGTGGCACATCGGGTGTCGGCAGTGGCATTTTGGTTAAAAATGAGAGGGGAGCGTGATGTTTCACAGGATTTTCGGGTTCGTCAGGCTTTGCGGGGCTTTCGCCGTGGCGTACGGGAGAGGGACAAGAGGCGCCCTGTATCGTTTGGTTTGTTGAGACGGATGGTGGGTGGCCTGAGCGGCATTTGTGAGTCTGTGTACGAGACGGTTCTATTTACAACGGCTTTCGGTCTCGCTTTTTATGGGGCGTTCCGGATAGGCGAGCTGGTGAGCCCGTCCAGGGTGACGGGTGGTGGTTTGATGTTTGAGGACGTGCAAGTGAGCAGTAGTCAGGTGGAGTGCCGGATTCGCCGGTCAAAAATGGATCAGCTGGGCCGTGGTAGATTGGTGGTGTTATATGCGGTTCCAGGAGAGGAATTGTGCCCTGTGCGTTTAGTCGAGAGATTTATGGCCGTGAGGGGAGGCTTACCTGGCCCGTTGTTGCGGCATTTGAATGGGTCGTTTTTGTCGAGGTTTCAGTTTGTGGCGGTGCTGCGGCTAAGTCTACGTAACGCGGGGGAGCGCCCGGAGGAATTCGGGTCGCATTCATTCCGAATTGGTGCAGCAACGGAGGCAGCCCGTTGGGGGCTTGGAGATGAGGTGGTAAAGCGTATTGGTAGATGGGAATCTTCTTGTTTTCGGCGGTATGTGAGACCGCAGTTGTTGTAGCATCATGGGACTTTGGTTACGTGCGGAAGGTTTGAGGAAAGGGGTGTTTTTTGATGTGTTGGTGGTTGTGCTGTTATTGGTTTTGATATTTTCGTTTTGTTTTATTTGTTATAGGGAAGTGCCTGATCTGGATCTTGGGGCACTCCTTCGTATTTTGGGGTGCCCGTCGGGCGGAGGTCCGCCCGAATGGTCGACAGCTGGGTTTGGATCGTGCGCAGGCGACTGTTCGATGGATCGGAGTTCGGGGCATGGAGTGGGGCAGGGTGGTCCCGGAATTTCGTTTCCATTGTAAAGTTGAGCGGCCCCCGGATGTGCTGGTATTGCATGTGGGGGGTAATGATCTTGGTGCCAGGGCGTCGCGGGATTTGATCCGAGACATAAAGATTGATTTACTGCAGTTGTGGAAGCGGTATCCTGGTTTGCTGGTCGTATGGTCTGACATAGTGACCAGGTTGGCATGGAGAGGGGCTCGGTCGGTGGAGAAGGTTAATAAGGCCAGGGCCCAGGTGAATAGGGTAGTGGCTAGGTTTGTGACCAGGAATGGTGGGATTGTGGTACGGCACAGGGATTTGGAGCCGGCTGATTGGCGATTTCGGAGGGGTGATGGTGTGCACCTCAACGAGGTCGGTCTGGATTTATGGGCGTTGGGTCTGCAGGATGGTGTGGAGCGTGCTTTTGGTGTGTGGCGGGTCCAGGCCACGTAAGGTGTCACGTGGTCTGTCCTGTGGCGGTGGGGGTAGGTCTGGTCCAGAGGTTTGGAAGTGATTGGTGGCTGGACCGGGAGTCATTGTCTTGGTATGGTGGCTCTCGGTTTCCGGGATGTGGCAGGCACGGGGTTCTGCCAAAGTGTGGGGGTCAATCCGTGGGTGATTGGCACCTCGTCTCTGGGTCGGTGTGTTGCGGCCGGGGACAGGGGGAGTAGTAGTAGTGGACTGGGCCTACCCCGGGGGGTATTGTAAATGTTATTGTCTATTGTTACCGTTATGTGGTTGTTTTGGGTCGCCCGTTGGACGGCGTCCCTAAGGTACTAGTCTGTAAAACAATAGGCAATAAAAAAGGCTGCTGTGGCCATTTGAACCAAGTCGCATGCAGTCCGTGTGTTTAATTTTAGAGGATAAGGGGGTTTGGTTACACAGACATCATGACCGGAGAATCCTCCCTCAGCTGGTCAAGAAAGCCACGGACCCACTTGGGGGGAGGGGCGACATGACCAAGGGGGAGGTAGGGAGTGATGGGTTAATAGGGACAGTGGTATATGCCTAATATGGCTTTGGGGGATGGTTTTAGCCGGGGAGGAAGAGGAGGAGCAGGGAAAGGGTTAGCTGGGAGAGGAAGGAGTTACCTCCTCTTCTGTTTCCGGACGCCGAACGATCCCCGCCCACCCTCCCTTTGTGTTGTCATGTGGGAGATGTTTTTGGGTAGTTGGGATACCTTTTGTCACAGTAGCGGTGGGGGTAGGTCTGGTCCAGAGGTTTGGAAGTGATTGGTGGCTGGACCGGGAGTCATTGTCTTGGTATGGTGGCTCTCGGTTTCCGGGATGTGGCAGGCACGGGGTTCTGCCAAAGTGTGGGGGTCAATCCGTGGGTGATTGGCACCTCGTCTCTGGGTCGGTGTGTTGCGGCCGGGGACAGGGGGAGTAGTAGTAGTGGACTGGGCCTACCCCGGGGGGTATTGTAAATGTTATTGTCTATTGTTACCGTTATGTGGTTGTTTTGGGTCGCCCGTTGGACGGCGTCCCTAAGGTACTAGTCTGTAAAACAATAGGCAATAAAAAAGGCTGCTGTGGCCATTTGAACCAAGTCGCATGCAGTCCGTGTGTTTAATTTTAGAGGATAAGGGGGTTTGGTTACACAGACATCATGACCGGAGAATCCTCCCTCAGCTGGTCAAGAATATTCTCTATTCAATCTTGGATTAGTCTGTTCAGCATAATCAGACCGTTGTTCTCAAATGGACAAAATACAGTAGTGTGAACACAGCCATCATAGAGGGGGACTGCCTCTATGACTTCAACTCTCTGAAACAATGCAGCATTTCAGCGTATAATGTGGATGTTTGTAATGCAGCAGCCGGTCTCTAATTTATTGTGCTTATTATTTGGGCAGCATGAAAAAGTAGATAGCTTCCCTTGAAGTCCCCGTCACGTCGTGTGCCATCCGTTTTTTTCACAGAGGATATACAAATCCATTATAACTTGTGGTCCTGCTCACATGTCAATGTTTTCACACTATCCATGTGAACCATACTGAAACTGTATGTTTTGTTTCCAGCAGCACGGATGACAAAGGCCAATAAAAGTCTATGGGTCCGTGTAAACAGGTACAGCACACAGATGGCATCCATGTTGCATCTGTGTGCCGCCATGTTCTCTACATGTTTAACATTGAAAGTATAGGAGAAGCTTTGTAATTTCATTTTCTAGATCCACACAGGAAAAACACAGATGCCACCCGTTCTTAAAGGGAACCTGTTATCAGAAATTTTGCACTAAACCTAAAAGATTCCCCCTCTGCAGCTCCTGGGCTGCATTCTAGAAAGGTTCCTGTTGTTCTTGTGCCCCCTTTCTGACCAAAATAAAGACTTTATAAAGTGGTACCTTTTTGTATTCAGATCTTGATAATGGTAAACGGGGACGGGCTCTCTGGTGGCCGTTAGTCTGCCTCCCTGTCGCTTTAGGCCGTCCCCCATCGCGCAATTTCAAAGAGGTGACGTGAGGTAAGCTGGCCAGCGCTTGCGGCGGTGGAGGCGGCCGTGAAAGCGCGACCACGAGATTATGGGCGGGTACTTGCTGATGAAAGTCAAATCGCTGCCCATAATCTCGCGCATGCGCAAAACGTCACCAGCGGTCACACTGTGCACATTGCACAGTCCCGCGAGAGTGGCACGGTGCATGCGCGAGAATATGGGCGGCTCTGACTTGACATTAACACTAGAACTACTGGACTCGTGACACCTATATAGAAATACATAGTGCGAATTAGTCAAAATGACTACCTCAGTAGTTCTAGTGTTAAAGAACAGCTATTATATAAATGGTGGCAGGTAACACAGGATCCACCTTTGACAAGTGATGTAACTCACATCCTCCTCTTCTCTTCACAGTGATATCATCAAAAATCATTAAACAGACACACAAATCCCTCATAGAAGTCAATGAACTTGTGCCATAGCTCCTATGGCAAAAGTGGCTGCTGTAAAGCATATTTCTGGATGTTGTTAAAGGGGTTGTTCACTACTTTTACATTGATGGCCTATCCTTAGCATAGGTCATCAATGTCTGATCGGCCAGGGTCCGACACTCGGTACCCCCATTGATCGTCATCAATGTCTGATCGGCCGGGGTCCGACACTCGGTACCCCCATTGATCGTCACCAATGTCTGATCGGCCGGGGTCCGACCCCCATTGATCAGCTGTTGGCGGTAACAGCGGCGGCAATAGGAGGCTGGAAATGCTCATTCCTGACCTGCTCTGTTTTCTGATAGCGGCCACGTCCAGGTACTGCTCATCTGTCTCCCATTGATTTGAATGGGTGGTGGATGTGCAGAACCCGGCTGCAGCCACTATCAGAAGACGGGGCAGCTCCATAACTGAACATTTCCAGCTGCCGCCTGCACCAAGAGTAGCTGATTGGCGGGGGCAGGGTGATGGACCCCGAGCAATCAGACATTGATGACCTGTCCTAAGAATAGACCATCAATGTTAAAGTAGTGACCAACCTCTTTAACAGAGCTGAGATGTCACTCAGGCAAGATCGCTGGCCCAATACTCAAGTACAGAAAATAAAAATCTACAGTCAGAAATAAAAAAAAACACACATTTAAAAATATATACTGTATATTTTCAGTATCTGGTTTTAGTTATTAAAAAAAATCTAGGTGATACATTTCCTTGACTGCCACACATGACTAAAGGAGCATTTACATGACATTATTATCCTTGGAACACCCATTTCGTAATACTCTTGCAGAATAAACAATCTGCTGATTACCCTCGGTTTGCTTGTTGGTTTGGTGGAATAATATTTTGTTTTCTTGAAAAGATCATCAGAATAATGGCAGCCTATGTTCATTGAAGATAGGGAACCATTTGTTAAATTTCGACTGCAGAGTAAAGCCCGCTTTACACGTTACAATTTCTCGTGCGATCGCATTTGCGATCGCACCCTCCCCCATCGTTTGTGCGGCACGGGCAATTTGTCACCCACCGTCACACGCACTTACCTTCCAAACAACCTCGCTGTGGGCGGCGAACATCCACTTCCTGAAGGGGGAGGGACGTTCGGCATCACAGCGACGTCACACAGCGGCCGGCCAATAGAGGCGGAGGGGTGGAGATGAGCGGGACGTAAACATCCCGCCCACCTCCTTCCTTACGCATTGCCAGCGGGACGCAGGTAAGCTGCAGTTCATCGTTCCCGGGGTGTCACACGGAGTGACATGTGCTGCCACGGGTACGATGAACAACAGAACGTGCGATTTTTAGAAAATGAGCGATGTGTCAGCGATGAACGAGAAGGTGAGTATTTCTGCTCGTTCATAGCTGTCACACGCTACGATATCACTAACGAGGCCGGATGTGCGTTACTTACGATGTGACCCCGCCGACATCTCGTTAGATATATCGTAGCGTGTAAAGCCCGCTTTACTCTCTTCTTGTGGAGATAATCTGGCACCACAGACGTTTGATGGTGGTTACACCCATTGCTCAGAAAACGATCAGCCAACCTGAGCATCCATGTGTATTGAGAGGTCCTGAGGGCTACCTGTCACCTGAATGAGTGTCCTGCGTGGGCAGTGAGTGGATGAATTGCTATCCAAACAATGATGGTTTACAGTAATAAAATTGCTCATAAAGACACATTAACACTTGATGATTCACAGTAATTTGGGGTGAGGTCTTACTTCAAATAATGGTTAACACCCAATTTTGTTCATTTTCCATAACAGTAATTTACTGACTGTACAAATTGTAAACTATAACAATTTCCCATTTCTTATTCCGTATAGACAATAACATAAAATATGCAATTTTCAATGACAATATGAAGTCATGAAGTAATGAAATAGTAATTTTACAATGCTTTGTATATTCCTTCCTGACAAACTTACATGTATAGTGCTGAAAAGTGTCTGCTCAGCAACCTCATTCACAATGACATTACCAATGTAGGATCACATTTCCAGGCTGGCATAAAAAGATGGAAACAAAAGAGTGTTGTAAGGATCATGTTCTCAGAAAACTTGAAGGCGATGGTGTATGCAAGACAGCAGCATAGTGATGTAGGCAGATGCAGGATAGCTTGGTGGCAGTACCAGCACATATAGGGCAGAAAAGATCTATGGATTGACAATAACAATGGATACAAAACACTGAATACCTCCAAAATGTAAGGATTGGTTGACCTTCAACTTTTAAAACCCTTTTTTTAATGTATTATTCATTTTTTAATGTCATTTCTAGTGATGAGGACAGATGCAGGATAGCGTAGTGGCAGTACCAGCACATATAGAGCAAAAAAGATCTATGGATTAACAATAACAATGGATGCCTCCAAAATGTTAGGATTGGCTGACTTTCAACTTTTAAAACCCTATTATTTTATTTTTTTTGTATGTACTGTACGTTTTTCAATCACGTTTCTCGTGATGAGGACAGATGCAGGACAGCGTAGTGGCAGTACCCGCAGATATAGAGCAAAAAAAGATCCATGGATTGACAATAACAATGGTTGCCTCCAAATTGTTAGGATTGACTGACCTCCAAACCCTAAAACCCTAACTTTTTTTTATTTACGCTACATTTCTCAATAACAATAACAATAACAATGGATACAAAACACTGAATACCTCCAAAATGTAAGGATTGGTTGACCTTCAACTTTTAAAACCCTTTTTTTAATGTATTATTCATTTTTTAATGTCATTTCTAGTGATGAGAAAAATAATGGTGGACAAAAGAAAAACGGGTATATGCCGCGCTTAAAAACCACTGAGTTGGAAGTGATATAATATTTCTCTTTTATTTACAGCATTCCTACGCGTTTCAGAGACAACAGACCGTCTCCTTCTTCAGGGAAAAAAGAAATCATGATTTCTTTTTTCCCTGAAGAAGGAGACGGTCTGTTGTCTCTGAAACGCGTAGGAATGCTGTAAATAAAAGAGAAATATTATATCACTTCCAACTCAGTGGTTTTTAAGCGCGGCATATACCCGTTTTTCTTTTGTCCACCATTATTTTTATATCATACCTACGGGGCCGCTGCTTGAACCACGCGGACACTCACATGTCTTTGAAGGAGTTGTGACTGGCACAACCCCACCAGGTGAGTGTTACTGTACCTTCTCTAACATCATATGTTATATCGGGTAAGACCCTATTGCGCCCTTTTGTCTCCCCACTTTAGTTCTAGTGATGAGGACAGATGCAGGATAGCGTAGTGGCAGTACCAGCACATATAGAGCAAAAAAGATCTATGGATTAACAATAACAATGGATGCCTCCAAAATGTTAGGATTGGCTGACTTTCAACTTTTAAAACCCTATTATTTTATTTTTTTTGTATGTACTGTACGTTTTTCAATCACGTTTCTCGTGATGAGGACAGATGCAGGACAGCGTAGTGGCAGTACCCGCAGATATAGAGCAAAAAAAGATCCATGGATTGACAATAACAATGGTTGCCTCCAAATTGTTAGGATTGACTGACCTCCAAACCCTAAAACCCTAACTTTTTTTTATTTACGCTACATTTCTCAGTGGTGTTTGTAGTGATCATATTTTTGTGGTCATTAATTTGGAGTCAGTTTGTATTTTAGGGGGTTTTTTTATCTGTGTTTTTTGGGGTGTTTTTTAAACAATTTCCATGTCCCACAGAGAAACCTACTTTAAAAATGGCTGAATAACACTACACCCACAGCATTCTGCATTTTGAAAAAGCACCATGGATCCAACTAACGCCACAAAAATGCCATTGTGAGGCTACGCAGAGAAATGTGGTAAGGGTCCTTTTTTTACATGCTTTCTGTAAATTGGGATATGCTCACATTATGTCTCACATTTGCATCATACGTGACTGTCATTTTACAGGTTGCTTAACCCTATTGCTTTCCATAACAGCTGTCTCTGCTAACCAACAGTCGGAAATATGAAGAAGAAATAATTCAATGGATTGTCTAGGACTAAACAAAGGGAATCTGCATAGGACTGAACAAAGGGAATCTGTACAAACCCTCCTAAGCTGTCTATATGGGCAAGTAGGTCATAGAAAGTAGAATGAAATCCATGTGTTTCTTAATATGTAAATGAGCCTTTGATATCTAGAGGGCAAACATAGATCTCCCTGAGAATCTGTTTCCAGTGGTTAAAGAGGGCGTTACCATTATGAGACATGTAATGACTGACGGTCTGCTCTCCTGATATACATGTCTCACTGGTAACGCCCCCTTTCATGTAAAATAAGCTCTGGTGGCAGATTCTCAGGAATATCTGTGTCCGTCCCATAGATCTTAACAGCTTATTGACATATTAATAAAAATGTGGATTTCTCTGGAATAAGACATCAGATCACAGAAATCAAGGTATCATTTTATTCAGGTTTCTATAACCTACATGTCTATATAGATGGCTTAGAAGGGTTGATCCTACTGACAGATTACCTTTAATGACCTATAGATCGAATAGGTGATCAATATGAGATTGGTGGGAATTGGACACCTGGTACCCCCACAGATTAGGTGAAGGTGAATCTATTTTCCCTATATTATTCGTGTAGCAGCACAGCAGCCATATGGTGTGATTCTGATGTTTCCTTCACCGGTAGATTATTCTTATACAACACACCTTCTCTAATAACACATGAGTCAACATGAGATAATTTGTTGCTAATACAAGATGCATTGCCAGTTCTTTGTAAGGTAAAAGTAAAAAATTAGTCCAAGGTTCATACTGTATAGTTATTCATATTGCCTTGACACACAGAAGAAGGGGTGCAGTTCTACACTGTGTGCAGAATTATTAGGCAAGTTGTATTTTAGAAATTTTTTTTAATTATTGACCAACAACTATGTTCTCAATCAACCCAAAAGACTCATAAATATCAAAGCTTAATATTTTTGGAAGTTGGAGTGGTTTTTTTTTAGATTTGGCTATCTTAGGAGGATATCTGTTTGTGCTGGTACCTCTTACTTTGCAGAATTATTAGGCAACTTAATAAAAACCAAATATATTCTCATCTCACTTGTTTATTTTCACCAGGTAAAACAATATAACTGCACAAAATTTATAAATAAACATTTCTGACATGCAAAAACAAACCCAAAAAAAATGAGTGACCAATATAGCCACCTTTCTTTATGACACTCAACAGCCTACCATCCATAGATTCTGTCATTTGCTTGATCTGTTTACAATCAACATTGCGTGCAGCAGCCACCACAGCCTTACAGACACTGTTCCGAGAGGTGTACTGTTTTCCCTCCCTGTAGATCTTACATTTTATGAGGGACCACAGGTTCTCTATGGGGTTCAGATCAGGTGAACAAGGGAGCTGTGGCGCCCCTGACCTAGTCAGGCGCCACTGAGTACTGCACCCATGCTGGGTGAGTGCAAACAGGTAATCCTGAAGGTTGAAATAGGGTGTGTACGCACAGACACATAGCAACCAGGTCTCACACACACTTGAGGGATCCCCTGGGCAGACCCAGGAGGGGGCGTGCCTCCACATCCAATCAAGGGGTGCGGTAGAGAGGCTGGAAGCTAGATTGCAGTGGCAGTCAGGAAAAGGAGCTAGAGGTAGCCAGTCTGGAGTGGAGACGCAGGAGAGCGGACACACTAGTCAGACCCTGCACGTGTAGTGGCCGTTGGCGGGGGAGAACGGTCACCAGAACTTGGATAGAAAGACGCATTAGGGAGCCAGCTGGTTGAGTAACACGCTGAGGAAGTCAGCTGGTCATGTACGGAGACTACTGGTGGCTGGGCACGCACGGGGAACAGGTCCCTAGAGCCAGACATCCATTTAGTGGTCTGCAAACCTGCCGGTGGGGTGGACCATAAGTCCCACACCAACCAAAACAGAGTACGAGCATCAGCAGCAACGAGGGGGCCCATAAGGAGGATCGAGCCTGGAGCCATCTTCCTTGGTCCACGCTGCCAGCAAACGGGCCAAAAAGGGGAGAAAAGGCAGTTGCGACTTCGGTGGATGAATCCCACGGTACTTTAAGTCAGGGGTTGTCTGAAACAAGAAGTGCTAGGAAGCCGAGCTAATGGTCACCCTTATACCAGGCTGAAGGATACCTGGTTCTCTCTTAGTGTATCTCAGCATCGCCTGGGTGCCACTTGAAGCATTTGAAAGTGAGTAAAAACCAGTTGCAAGACACTTTGGACTGCGACTGAGTTATTCTGCGACCTGTGGTTCCACACACCCGGGCCCCTGGGGCCAGCTTCACTCTTGGGAGGCCACACCATCCGACTGCAGATCCCATCAGCCCCAGACGCTCATTAAACTGCAGTGGCGGTCACCTATAACCTTGACCGCAAACCGAGAGTGGCGTCACGACTCATAAGTAAATAACCTGACATACCTGTTGCCAGCGGTAATCAAGTGAAGCCCCTGTGGTGCCCCAGGAGGTGGAATGGCGTCCCTGGGGCGACCGCTACAGGTGGGCGACACAGAACCATGTCATTATTTTTTCATCTTTTAGACCTTTACTGGCCAGCTATGCTGTGGAGTAGTTGGATGCATGTGATGGAGCATTGTCCTGCATGAAAATCATGTTTTTCTTGAACGATACCGACTTCTTCCTGTACCACTGCTTTAAGAAGTTGTCTTCCAGAAACTGGCAGTAGGTCTGGGAGTTGAGTTTCACTCCATCCTCAACCCGAAAAGGTCCCACAAGTTCATCTTTGATGATACCAGCTCACACCAGTACCCCACCTCCACCTTGCTGGCGTCTGAGTCGGAGTTGAGCTCTTTGCCCTTTACTGATCCATCTGGCCCATCAAGAGTCACTCTCATTTCATCAGTCCATAAAACCTTTGAAAAATCAGTCTTAAGATATTATTTTATCTTATGTTTCTTGTTCAAAGGTGGTCGTTTTTCAGCCTTCCTTACCTTGGCCATGTCCCTGAGTATGGCACACCTTGTGCTTTTTGATACTCCAGTAATGTTGCAGCTCTGAAATATGGCCAAACTGGTGGCAAATGGCATCTTGGCAACTTCACGCTTGATTTTCCTCAATTCATGAGCAGTTATTTTGCGCCTTTTTTGCCCAACACGCTTCTTGCGACCCTGTTGGCTATTTGCCATGAATCGCTTGATTGTTCAGTGATCACGCTTCAAAAGTTTGGCAATTTCATGACTGCTGCATCCCTTTGCAAGACATCTCACAATTTTGGACTTTTCAGAGCCCGTTAAATCTCTCTTCTGACCCATTTTGCCAATTGAAAGGAAGTTGCCTAATAACACCTTATGTAGGGTGTTGATGTCATTACACCACACCCCTCCTCATTACAGAGATGCACATCACCTGATTTACTTAATTGGTAGTTGGCTCTCAAGCCTATACAGCTTGGAGAAGGACAACATATATAAAAATTATCATGTGATCAAAATACTCATTTGCCTAATAATTCTGCGCACAGTGTATAGAGAATTCCAATGCTCTCCTGATATGTAAATACTGTAATTATTTTTCCCATTAAATAACTATTCTGGATAATTTTCCTTGCATTCAGAGTGGACCTGAAGTACCTCGGACCCACCAAGAAAAATCTTAATTGGGACCTACCATTTAGCTATATAGAAATAACACAAGACTGCTGATTGTATGGGGAAATGTGCTAATATTGTACTGTATGATATAAAGCAGAATATGTAGATAATTTAACTTAATGAAGTGGGTTAAGACAAGATGATATGGCCTAAAATGAAACTAGCAGTATATCAGTGGCCACACGTGTCCAAGTATTATTTGTAGACTAAAATAACATTTCAACGAACATGTGTGTGATGTGCTTTGTGTTGTATCCATGAGCTCTTAATGTATAGTATACATGTGTAAATTTGGCTTGGAGCCCCCTCCTACACATAGTTACTGAGACTGTCTGCAAACAATGAGTTTTTGGTGAGTTTCAGACACTACGTAATTTTGCTTCGTCAAAAACGCAGCATCTTACAGTTCCAGTAAAGTGGATGGGATTCAACCAGTAAAGATGCTACAAAAAAATTCACAGCAATGTAAAAGCAACATTGTGGTGCACATGTTCAGTGTTTTGATACTTCTTTTAGCCGTTTCAGGGTTCGGAAACCAAGAAGTTGTTAAAAGAAATAGCAAAAGTAGTAACATTCATTCTTCACTAGTAATAGTTTAAATAAAACACTAATGGCGAATGCACTGCAAAAAATTTGCCTATTTAACACTAGAACTACTGGACTCGTGACACCTATATAGAAATACATAGTGCAAAGTAGTCAAAATGACTACCTCAGTAGTTCTAGTGTTAAACCTAAGTGAGTCTGCCGGTATCTCAAAAGATGCCATTCACACTTACCAATACCCACAGTGCATATTTGGTGTGGATTTGCATGCAGACATCTGAAGGAAGTGAGATAGCAGCCACATCTTAACTAACTCCGATGGAATCAACAGTGAAGCAGCCACTGATTGGCCGCAGGGACCGTGTAACCTAATGTCACATGAGCCCCAGGAGTTCTAGTGCTGATGCCGCTGGAGCAGCTTTGGCACTGGTAGATAAGTGTTATTATTTTACAAGGAGGAGAAACATACTGATTGAAAAGGAGTTGTTCTGACTAAGTAATAATCAAAAGGAAGTCAGTGCTGTGACTGGCCCCTCACTTCCTTGTTATTACTTATTCATCAGAAGGTGGCAACAGTGAAGTCTGAGCTCATTGGGCGCAGTGCTCACGCAATGTAACAACCAATGTGAGCCCCAGGAGAATGAACGCTGATACTGTGGCGCCCCTGAGGCTTCTGGTGCCACAGGGTACTGCATCTCACTTAAGGTGCAGTACTCATCCCGGGTAAAGAAGAGGTTAATTGCTGGTGTTCACCACATTCACAAACCACACACAGTCAGGTGCTTTCCCACTGGGATTGGCCTAGGGTAGACAGGGGGGTGGCTATCACGAGGTGTTACGAGGGGGACCCGAGGAAGCGTGCCGAGATGGGAAATGGACAGCTTCCGCCGGTCAAGGTCCACTGTGCGGTGTAAGGGACCGCTGCTATGGTCAGGAAAGAGTGAGCGGGTTGCTGCTAGTGATCGTCTGGAACGTCACAGACGATCTATGTACACCGGTCCGCCCTAACCCGTGAGGGTTGTATGGCTCGGGGCTTCTCGTACGGTGTACCTGTTGCACGGGGACGCACAGAGGTGCCTACACACTTGTGCCAGCGGGAGTCACAGGAATATGGCACGGGGGTAGCACAGAGGTGCCCACGCACGTGTGCTTCAGAAACCAAGTGAGTCCGACAGAGACTCGAGGAGCTCACCTGGGACAGGAACACAGCCTGCTAAACGGGATACTGCCAGAGCAGCAAGGCAGGGGCAAGACCTGCAAACTAGGTGCTGCCTGAGCAGCAAGGGCAAAGCCCACAAAAGACAATAATGCCTAAGCAGTGGCGTGGCAGCACGCTGCCAGACATCCAAACATAGAAGGACGGTCACACGCCGCTATGATGGCAGGGGGAGCTTTTAAGGAGGTGTAGCTCCACCCAAAGGCGGGCGCGAGACGGGCGTGACCCAATCAGGATTCGTGACGTCCTGGCCCAGCCAGTCAGGATTCAGCACATCACCAGCCTCGTCATCGGGCCGTGTGATATCAGTGAGCTAATCAGAAGACGTCACGTGGAGCACATGCTCATCTTCCTGCCTCTGGGTCATAAAGGCGGGATCCCCGGTTTCACAATGTGCAGAGACATGGGAAGTCTTGCTGCTTCCCTGAGCATCTATTCTTTGCACACTGCGCAACCTCCCAGAGCCTCCGTGATGCTGAGCAGGAGAGCTCGTGGCAGGCAAGGGATGGGAGACTGCTCCATTCCTTGCAAGAGGAGAACCACTAGGTGTCACCCTTCTGCTGTGTCTCTGAGAAGGCAACTCCTGCAGTCTCCCAGACCTTTGGCGCTGCTGAGCAGGAGGGCTCGTGGCAGACAAGGAATGGGGGACCACCTCATTCCTTGCAATAAGAGAGCCACGACGTGTAACAACGAGGCATGGGACTTTCCCGGTCACTAGGACAACCACCTGGGGGGCAGGAACCACTTGGGGAAAAGTAAGGAGTATCTCCACACTAGAACAGTTACCCCCAGGCACAGCTTGGGGTGAGGAGCACAGTCGGGACCTCGGTCCAGACATCACCTTTACACTTCTGGAGCACTACAAAACCCGTGGCTTGGAGCAGCTCTACCTGCGGAAAGCTGAACCATCCCGGCTGCGACACCATCCGCCCCGGAGGACATCACCCGCAGCGGCGGCTAATCCCTGGCCGCACACCACAGGTGGCGTCATAAGACAACTACTACTCCCAACATCCTCAACCCCTTCATCCTACCTCCTCATCATCCTTCTTCACTTCAGCCCCTTTTGTGCACACCTCAGGGTCACGAAACTGGGCAGGGCCACCTGTGACAACCTGCCTGACCCTCACTGGCCTGGTGACAAGTATCCCCCCAGACCCCGTGGGGTGCTCCAATACCACTGGAACGACGTCAGCACAGGAGGGGAGTGTGAACTTTTCTATTTTCCTTTGAATAAACACTCAGATTGTGAAAGGGTTGTCCTAGTAGTGGACACCCCCAAAAAGCAAAATAAATTACTTAAACAATTATATAGGGGATTGAGCCATTATAAAAATCATACAAAAAGTATAAATGTTAGTGTATTAGCGGCTGTAAATTTGTTTAACCCATAAGCAAATGATGGGGCTTTGGTGCACTGCAACACTCCCCACTTATCATAGGTGTGTCATGGGATACAGACAGTCATGTGGTTTCTGGCAGTAGAAGATCACAGCGTTTGGTTGCGCAAAATGCTCCCTGACTTTCTATTGTTCCTGCTGTTGGTATTCATTGTACTAGGTAGCTTTCCTGCTGGATTTTCATCTCTCCCCTGTTTAGAACCCACGGGAGTGTTCCTTCTGTCCAGCTGATGATTATCATTATTCCCCTTGTGCTTAAATACTCCCCTGAACTTCTGCTGGTGATATTATTCAGTTCATTCAAGCTCTGTTTGCAAGCAAGAGGCTTGTACTCATCTGTGGTATTACTGCTGTAACTTTGCTGGACGTCTACCTGAGTCATTTGTGAATAATTAGTTCATGCACTTTTCCCCTGTGTGTCCTCCTTGTGTCTTCTATAGTGTTGAGTGGGGTTGACGAATTGCTCATCCCATCTGTTCCCTATTTAGGGCCCAACATTAGGGATACCTAGGTCAGGTATCCGACTTGGCACATAGGTGCGGAACCTAGCTATGGGGGTGAAGAACCTCAGGGACCAGCGTAAGGTTTGGTCAGGGGTCACCATCTTCCCCTTCCCAAGACATAGGGTTTCCTTTCCCTTTCGCCATTCGCTTGGTACTTCCCCATACCTATTGTGACAACACTTTATATTTTTAGCACTTCTCTAATCGTGATTGACTGCTCGCTATACCAGAGTGATTGCTGCCTGACTTCAAACTACATCTCTGTGCATTGATGGAATAGCATCAGGAGCTGCACGTAAGAGTTGCCCCCCCCCCCTCCACCTCTCTGGAGCTGTTTGCTACACTTCCAGGTCCATCACTGTAAGGCTGCTTTCACACTACGTTTTTTTAGCATGCGTCATGAACGTTTTTTTGCTGCAAAAGCGGATCCTGTTTTTGCAAAGAAAAACGCATGCAAACGCATGTGTTATTTTGCAGGATCCTGTCACTTTAAGTTTATGGGCGGGCATTGGAGTCATGTGATCGGGAGTGAGGGAAACTGAACGTGAAAGACTGGGAGCCGACATCTGACAGCTGTGGAGCCTCGTAACCAAGGTAAACATCGGGTAACTTGCTTGGATACCCGATATTTACATTGGTTACGAGCGTCTGCAGCTGCTAGGAGCCGGGCTCCCTGCACACGTAACCAAGATAAACATCGGGTAACTAAGACCGCGGTTACCCGATGTTTACCTTGGTTACGAGCATCCTCCGCTCTCAGGCGGGGGAGAGAGGGAGGGGGAGAGAGAGAGAGGAGAGAGGGAGGGGGAGACAGAGACTGATCACGCGAGGCTAACTTCTGGGCATGCTCAGTAGAGCAAGCAGGATCCTGTCTATCAGCATGCTAGCGTTCAAATGCGTTTGTGTGCTGTTTAGTCAGGATCCAGCAATTTGCAGTATTTGGACGCAGCTCAAAAACGCTACAAGTAGCGTTTTTGAAAAAAGTTAAAAAACTGCAAGTCGCTGGATCCTCACTATAACGCACGCAAACGCATGTGAACGCATGTTGACGCGAGTCCATTGCAAATGCATTGAAGAGAAAACGCATTTGCACTGGATCCCTTTTTGCGTTAAGAAAACGTTCATGACGGATGTTAAAAAAACGTAGTGTGAAAGCAGCCTAACAGTGGAGCCTGAAATAAGAGTGAAGATTGAAACTGCACCTGCACCCATATTGTGTGCACGCTGACCTCATCCAATGTCAGTGGGCATGCACTGGGATGCATAATAAGTTAAGCCAATGCTCACTCTGAAGCAGTGTGCGCTGTCGAGGATGGTTAGGGGGAGTACTAAAAATGTATATTGTGGGGTTGATATGGTGCCATGGGCTCTTGGCTATGTCAAGGGAGCACAGAATACCTTTTATGTGCATATGTATTATAAGACAATTTCTCAGCCATTAATACAGTAAAATGCATAACGTATTATTTTTATAGGGGCAAAATTTTGTTTATAAATATTTAAAGGGAAACGGTCATGTCTCCAAACTCTATCAACCTCAATCAGCAGATAAATAGCACTACGATTTTGTCCAACTGCCTTACTGAAAACGCGGCTATTGGGAAAAAATTTACTTTAGTCCTACCAGGAGCCGCCGGCTTTAAGTTATAGAGGCGTGATTGAAGCGGCTGCAATCATCCCTCAGTACACAGTAAATAGCAGCTGTAAGCATGACTCGGGACCTTGATTGACAGCTTGCCCTACAGCGCATCTGTGGCGAGCTAGCTGTCAATCTAAGTACTGGGACGTGCTTGGAGTCATTGCTCACAATACTGTGGGCAATGACTATAGCTTCTCCGTATATATGCCTCTATGAGCTGACGGCTCCCTGGAGGAATAAAGTTTATTTCTCCTGGTAACTGCTCTTTTAGTAAGCCAGTTGGACATCATTGTAAACACTATTTACCTGCATATACCCATATCTGTTGGATAATAGTGTTTGGGGAAATGACAGGTTCCCTTTAAGTAGTTTATTTTGCATTTTTAGGGTGAAAGACCCCCATTTTTTGTATTTTATAGCATTGCGGGTGGGTTGGAAGAATGTTTCTCCTAATTCCTAGTTCTATCTGTCGGTGGGGCACATTACCATACTATATACCCCACATTGATTGCCCATTTCCATTCTTTATACAACATTTATTAAGGGTAGAAGTTGTACTGATAAACATACGGTGTGTTACATTGTGCCAATTATTTAGACATCACAACAAAAATCTATAAATTTTTCATAAAGGCACCAAAATTTATATGGAGGCAGAGCGAAGAATTTTTCATATGTGTCCTTGATTTAAATATTGAATAGTAGTCACCACGATTTTGTGCAATATATCAAGATAAACACCGTACTAAGAACTCACAACCACAATATGCTTGGTTGTTCGGGGGGGCGGGGGGGGGGCATTTGGTTTGACTAGACTCACATACATGATACCACAGCTTTAGGAGGTTTTGAGGAAAGTCATTCCAGTATACACAGTCAGATGCTAATTGGTTTACAAATGGAGTTCTGGGTAATTTTTACACATAGCAGAGGTTGGGAGACATGGGTTTATAAATAAAATAACCCTATATTCACATTTTCTTCAGCAATAGTTAACAAAAAAATACGGAAAGTAGAGTTTTCATAGATGACGCATAAACTAGGATAAAGGTTTGAAAGAAGATTCTTTGAGAGTTGATAAAGCCTTATTGACATATTGCCAGTACATGTCAGGCACTCTATCCAAGAATGCTTTTAGTGGACTTGTTGGTACCAGGAAAGGATTCTGGTAGACGACTCGATAACCAATTTGAAGTTCGTAGTTATTGCCATTGTACCGCCCCCGTGCCAGCGGCCGAGCCACTCGGATCCGGAGCCGCGGTGGCTCGAGGGGTCTCCGGAACCGGGGGTTAGCGCGGACACTCGAATTTAAAGAAGGGGGTATATACAGGAGAGTTAGGAGTTTGTGACGCCACCCACGGTGCGTGGTAAAGTGTAGTACCACCGCTGCTGTTGGTGAGAGGGGGAGCCCGGGTGGCGATGTTGTAGCAGCAGGATGTGTTAACCCCTCCGTGGGTAGGGGCTTTGTGCCCCGAGGCCCGATGGTGTAGTTGGTGTTTGGGGTTGCCGTTGGGAATAGGAAGAGGGGCTTTTCAGTGTACTCACTCAGTCCACAAATAACAACACTGACAGCTTGTAAACCAGAGTTCTGAGCACCACTGCAGCTTGTAGGGAGCAAGCTTGGGTCCATGCCCTTGGTGTTGCTGTTAGTCTGTGGCCCTTTCCTTGACACCTGTTTCTCTAGTTGGACCTTTAAGCATAAAGCTCTTCGGGTCCCGCTCACCCGTATGGCTAACGGAGTGAGCTTGCTCTCAGGGTTTACGCGTAGGATTTCTTTGGACTGTATTGGTAAAGTCCTATCCCATTGGTGCGCTAGTACCCCAATTTTGGAGCGGGTTGGGGATAACACTTGAAGTCTTCACCCCTGTCATGTAAATTACCGGGACGCGTGAAGCTACTTCCCGGCCTAGGGTCCACGTACCCCGTCGTGCCCTGGCCCCTGCCCATAGATGGCTCAAGGCTGCTGGTTGCCCTCCTCAGCAGTCCTTGCCCCTTGACACGATCCCCTGCGACTGAGGTTCCAGCTCCTACCAGGCCCAGACCAACGTCTGCCACCTAGTACTCAGGAGCCCAGCTCCCACCTGTGACCTCTCCTCTCGAGAGTCACTTCACTTCTCTCCTCTCTTTACTACTCCTGTCACTTTCTCACTTTTCCCTACCAACCCCCCATCTGGGTGGCCCTATTCCCTTCAGGCCCCCCAATGGTGTGTCTGGTGGGTTCAGTGTAAAGTGTTTCTAGGATTTTGATTGGCTAAGCTGTTAGCAACACCAAAGGACCAGGATCCGTAACCAAGGAGGGTGGATACTGTGCAGAAGGGCAGATTGTACAATACCCTGTGATAGGCCAGGGCGTCACACCATCCTCCTTTTTCTTTGGATAGGTTATGACTTGCTGATTTAGCTGTATAAAATAAAAAATGTAAGATAATGACATTTAATGCTTTGAGTTGTTAATTTTGTTAAAAATATAATAAAAACATTAAAATAATAATGATAATACTAATAATGTTGAGGTTTGAAAATGGGGGAGTAGGAGACCTCTAGCCTGGCAGTAATGCTTTTTTAGGAGGCAAGCTTACGTATAGCTATTAAGCCCACTTTACACGTTGCAATTAGTTGTACAATCTCGTATGCGATGTGACACGCCCAGGTTGCATACGGGATCTTATGAGATTGCACGTTGGTCGTTCATTTGCTGTCACACGTGCGTTAGTAGTCTATGTTAAATTGATCAATTTTGTGTGCGATCCTTTAGATCATGTGTTCTGTGACGTATGCATTGGGCACCTTTTTTTTTTTATTATTTATTGACTTGCCAAGCGTGTGTACTGTGTAGGGATGCGTTTTTACTATGTCATCTGCCGTTCAACTCTGCTACATGGCCGCTAACAGCAGACACAGACAACCATGTAGCAGAGCTGAATGGCAGATGACAGCAGACACAGACAGCCATGTAGCAGAGCTGAATGGCAGATGACAGCAGACACAGAAAGAGCCGCACTGTCAGAATGAACTCGGGTGAACCTCACCCGACTTCATTGTCATGCTGCGGCTCTGTCTGTGTCGCGCCCTGATTAGCGGTCACCCGTGAAGGGCTCACCGGTGACCGCTAATCTCCTAAGTTACTGAAGTTAGCAGCCCTCTCTCATACTCACCAATCCCCGATCCCCGGCGCTGCACGGCGTTCACACTGCTCCGGCGGCTTTTACTGTTTTGAAAAAGCCGGCCGCCCATTAAACAATCTCGTCTTCCCTGCTTTCCCCGCCCACCGGCGCCTATGATTGGTTACAGTGAGACACGCCCCCACTCTGAGTGACAGGTGTCACACTGCACCCAATCACAGCAGCCGGTGGGCGTGTCTATACTGTGTAGTGAAATAAATAATTAAATAATGAAAAAAAACGGCGTGCGGTTCCCCCCAATTTTAAAACCAGCCAGATAAAGCCATACGGCTGAAGGCTGGTATTCTCAGGATGGGGAGCTCCACGTTATGGGGAGCCCCCCAGCCTAACAATATCAGCCAACAGCCGCCCAGAATTGCCGCATACATTATATGCGACAGTTCTGGGACTGTACCCGGCTCTTCCCGATTTGCCCTGGTGCGTTGGCAAATCGGGGTAATAAGGAGTTATTGGCAGCCCATAGCTGCCAATAAGTCCTAGATTAATCATGTCAGGCGTCTATGAGACACCCTCCATGATTAATCTGTAAATTACAGTAAATAAACACACACCCGAAAAATCCTTTATTAGAAATAAAAAACACAAACATATACCCTGGTTCACCACTTTAATCAGCCCCAAAAAGCCCTCCATGTCCGGCGTAATCCAGGATGCTCCAGCGTCGCTTCCAGCGCTGCTGCATGGAGGTGACCGGAGCTGCAGCACACACCGCCGCTCCGGTCACCTCCACACAGCTAATGAACACAGCCGCGCGATCAGCTGAGCTGTCACTGAGGTTACCCGCTGTCACTGGATCCAGCGGTGGCCGCGGGTAACCTCAGTGACAGCTCAGCTGATCGCGCTACTCACCGCCGCTCCTATCACCTCCACGCAGCAACTGAGGTGAGTAGCGCGATCAGCTGAGCTGTCACTGAGGTTACCCGCGGCCACCGCTGGATCCAGTGACAGCGGGTAACCTCAGTGACAGCAGCTGATCGCGCGGCTGTCTTCATTACCTGCGTGGAGGTGACCGGAGCGGCGGTGTATTCTGCAGCTCCGGTCACCTCCATGCAGCAGCGCTGGAAGCGACGCTGGAGCATCCTAGATTACGCCGGACATGGAGGGCTTTTTGGGGCTGATTAAAGTGGTTAACCAGGGTATATGTTTGTGTTTTTTATTTCTAATAAAGGATTTTTTCGGGCGTGTGTGTGTTTATTTACTGTAATTTACAGATTAATCATGGAGGGTGTCTCATAGACGCCTGACATGATTAATCTAGGACTTATTGGCAGCTATGGGCTGCCAATAACTCCTTATTACCCCGATTTGCCAACGCACCAGGGCAAATCGGGAAGAGCCGGGTACAGTCCCAGAACTGTCGCATATAATGTATGCGGCAATTCTGGGCGGCTGTTGGCTGATATTGTTAGGCTGGGGGGCTCCCCATAACGTGGAGCTCCCCATCCTGAGAATACCAGCCTTCAGCCGTATGGCTTTATCTGGCTGGTTTTAAAATTGGGGGGAACCGCATGCCGTTTTTTTTCATTATTTAATTATTTATTTCACTACACAGTATAGACACGCCCACCGGCTGCTGTGATTGGGTGCAGTGTGACACCTGTCACTCAGCGTGGGGGCGTGTCTCACTGTAACCAATCATAGGCACCGGTGGGCGGGGAAAGCAGGGAATACGAGATTGTTTAATGGGCGGCCGGCTTTTTCAAAACAGTAAAAGCCGCCGGAGCAGTGTGAACGCCGTGCAGCGCCGGGGATCGGGGATCGGTGAGTATATGAGAGAGGAGGATAGACTGACATGGACAGAGAGTGAGGGACAGAGATAGTGACCGACTGACAGAGATTAGTGAATGACAGACATTGTGAGGCGCTTCAGAACGCAGCTTTTCAGCTGCGCTCTGAAGCGGACCTTTTTTAAGCTGCGGTGCAGAGCGCACACCTGCGCACATAGCATCAGACACCAAAATCGTATGAGGGATGTCACACGTTACAATTCACTAGGTTCGTGCAACAAAACGCTCAATTCTAGAGAATGATACGATGTGTTTGCGATCAACGGTTTTGCGTTCAATCCTGATCGCACGTAGCTGTCACACGCAGATACCTCACAAACGATGCCGGATGTGCGTCACTTACAACTTGACACCAACGACGGATTGTGAGATATATTGAAGCGTGTGTAGCGGGCTTTACTTTTAGATTTTCCAGCATCTTTGCTCTAGGCTTGTAAGGAAAGCCTAATTACAAGGTCATTAATGTGGCTAAGCACACAGTCCCACTCGTATGACTCGCCCGAGTGCAATGTGAGAAAATCTCGCTTTGCACTCAGCCCAATTTAAGACAATGCTGCAGCTCAGATCTGCGAGTTTTTCCTCAGCCCTAATCGGACTGCAGAAAAAATCACAGCATGCTGCAATTGTATGCGAGTCTCGGATCATTCAAACCCATACAAGTCTATGGTTGCAAGTGAAAAATCGGACTGCACTCGGATGTCATCCAAGCGCAGTGCGATATATACACAGGCTGACAACGGAGGAGATGTTGTCCCCAGTGGCGTAACTAGAGTTTGATGGGCCCTGATGCGAAATTTGGACCGGGGCCCCCCCCTCAATGTACCCCGACACTTAGGGTATGGGATAATGACACTGACACTCGGGGTACAGGATAATGACGCTGACACTTGGCTTTTACCCACAGCACCCAGGTTTCCCATGATCTGAAATTCCTCTATCAGCACCCAGCTTTGCTATGTTCTGATATCCATCTTGTCTTGTCTTGTCCATCTTGTCCTCTGCACCCAGCTTCCCCATGCTCTGCCATACATCTTACCTTCAGCACCCAGCTTTCCCATATCTGAGCATGGGAAAGCTGGGTGCTAAAAAAGATGTACAGCAGAGCATGGGGAAGCTGGGTGCTGAGGGAAAGAGCCTTTTTCCCAGTCACCACAAAAGATTACCATCCCCTGCTTGTATCTTTGTCCTCCCTTGTACAGTTAGGTCCAGAAATATTTGGACAGTGACACAATTTTCGCGAGTTGGGCTCTGCATGCCACCACATTGGATTTGAAATGAAACCTCTACAACAGAATTCAAGTGCAGATTGTAACGTTTAATTTGAAGGTTTGAACAAAAATATCTGATAGAAATTGTAGGAATTGTCACATTTCTTTACAAACACTCCACATTTTAGGAGGTCAAAAGTAATTGGACAAATAAACCAAACCCAAACAAAATATTTTTATTTTCAATATTTTGTTGCGAATCCTTTGGAGGCAATCACTGCCTTAAGTCTGGAACCCATGGACATCACCAAACGCTGGGTTTCCTCCTTCTTAATGCTTTGCCAGGTCTTTACAGCCGCAGCCTTCAGGTCTTGCTTGTTTGTGGGTCTTTCCGTCTTAAGTCTGGATTTGAGCAAGTGAAATGCATGCTCAATTGGGTTAAGATCTGGTGATTGACTTGGCCATTGCAGAATGTTCCACTTTTTTGCACTCATGAACTCCTGGGTAGCTTTGGCTGTATGCTTGGGGTCATTGTCCATCTGTACTATGAAGCGCCGTCCAATCAACTTTGCGGCATTTGGCTGAATCTGGGTTGAAAGTATATCACGGTACACTTCAGAATTCATCCGGCTACTCTTGTCTGCTGTTATGTCATCAATAAACACAAGTGACCCAGTGCCATTGAAAGCCATGCATGCCCATGCCATCACGTTGCCTCCACCATGTTTTACAGAGGATGTGGTGTGCCTTGGATCATGTGCCGTTCCCTTTCTTCTCCAAACTTTTTTCTTCCCATCATTCTGGTACAGGTTGATCTTTGTCTCATCTGTCCATAGAATACTTTTCCAGAACTGAGCTGGCTTCATGAGGTGTTTTTCAGCAAATGTAACTCTGGCCTGTCTATTTTTGGAATTGATGAATGGTTTGCATCTAGATGTGAACCCTTTGTATTTACTTTCATGGAGTCTTCTCTTTACTGTTGACTTAGAGACAGATACACCTACTTCACTGAGAGTGTTCTGGACTTCAGTTGATGTTGTGAAGGGTTCTTCTTCACCAAAGAAAGTATGCGGCGATCATCCACCACTGTTGTCATCCGTGGACGCCCAGGCCTTTTTGAGTTTCCAAGCTCACCAGTCAATTCCTTTTTTCTCAGAATGTACCCGACTGTTGATTTTGCTACTCCAAGCATGTCTGCTATCTCTCTGATGGATTTTTTCTTTTTTTTCAGCCTCAGGATGTTCTGCTTCACCTCAATTGAGAGTTCCTTAGACCGCATGTTGTCTGGTCACAGCAACAGCTTCCAAATGCAAAACCACACACCTGTAATCAACCCCAGCCCTTTTAACTACTTCATTGATTACAGGTTAACGAGGGAGACGCCTTCAGAGTTAATTGCAGCCCTTAGAGTCCCTTGTCCAATTACTTTTGGTCCCTTGAAAAAGAGGAGGCTATGCATTACAGAGCTATGATTCCTAAACCCTTTCTCTGATTTGGATGTGAAAACTCTCATATTGCAGCTGGGAGTGTGCACTTTCAGCCCATATTATATATAGAATTGTATTTCTGAACATGTTTTTGTAAACAGCTAAAATAACAAAACTTGTGTCACTGTCCAAATATTTCTGGACCTAACTGTATATAGTTCTCCAAATACTATAATAGCCCCCACATAGCCTTCCATATAGTATAAAGGGTCCCACATAACCCTTCATATATTAGAATGCACCCCCATAGTTCTCCATGTATTACAATGCATTTCCGATAGTTCTTGATGTATTATAATTCACCCCATAGTCCTCCATATTTTATACTGCACCACAGTTCTCCATGTTTTATAATGCACCCCCATAGTCCATGTATAAGGTAGGCTCCATAGTCCTCCATATATTATAATGTAGCCCCCATAGTCCTATATGTATTATAATGCAGCCCCATAAATCTTCATATTGGATTATGCAGCCCCCATACACCTCCATGTATAATGCACCCCTATATTCCATGTATAAGGTGTCCTTCATTTTGTATAATGCAGCTTCATAGATCTCCATGTATAATGCACCCCTAGTCCATGTATAAGGTGTCCTTTATGTTTATTATGCAGTCCCATAGACCTCCATGTATCATGCAGCCGCCCCCCCAGGGCCTCAATGTGTCATGCAGCCAGCCCCCCCAGGTGTCATGCAGCCAGCCCCCCAAGGGCCTCCATGTGTCATGCAGCCAGCCCCCCCCAGGTGTCATGCAACCAGCCCCCCTAGGGCCTCTATGTGTCATGCAGCTAGCCCCACCAGGGTTTCCATGTGTCATGCAGCCAGCCACCCCAGGTGTCATGCAGCCAACCCCACCAGGGCCTCCATGTGTCATGCAGCCAGCCCCCACAGGTGTCATGCAGCCAGCCCCCCCAGGGCCTCAATGTGTCATGCAGCCAGCCCCCCCCTGGGCCTCCATGTGTCATGAAGCCAGCCGCCGCAGGTGTCGTGCAGCCAGCCCCCTCAGTGCCTCAATGTGTCATGCAGCCAGCCCCCCCAGGGCCTCAATGTGTCATGCAGCCAGCCCCCCCCGGTGTCATGCAGCCAGCCCCCCAAGGGCCTCCATGTGTCATGCAGCCAGCCCCCCCAGGTGTCATGCAACCAGCCCCCCTAGGGCCTCTATGTGTCATGCAGCTAGCCCCACCAGGGTTTCCATGTGTCATGCAGCCAGCCACCCCAGGTGTCATGCAGCCAACCCCACCAGGGCCTCCATGTGTCATGCAGCCAGCCCCCGCAGGTGTCATGCAGCCAGCCCCCTCAGTGCCTCAATGTGTCATGCAGCCAGCCCCCCCAGGGCCTCAATGTGTCATGCAGCCAGCCCCCCCCCTGGGCCTCCATGTGTCATGAAGCCAGCCCCCGCAGGTGTCATGCAGCCAGCCCCCTCAGTGCCTCAATGTGTCATGCAGCCAGCCCCCCCAGGGCCTCAATGTGTCATGCAGCCAGCCCCCGCAGGTGTCATGCAGCCAGCCCCCTCAGTGCCTCAATGTGTCATGCAGCCAGCCCCCCCCCAGGGCCTCCATGTGTCATGCAGCCAGCCCCCCCCAGGGCCTCCATGTGTCATGCAGCCAGCCCCCCCAGGGCCTCAATGTGTCATGCAGCCAGCCCCCCCTGGGCCTCCATGTGTCATGAAGCCAGCCCCCCAGGTGTCATGCAGCCAGTCCCCCCAGGGCCTCTATGTGTTATGCAGCCAGCCCCACCAGGGTTTCCATGTGTCATGCAGCCAGCCCCCCTGGGCCTCTGTGTCATGCAGCCAGTCCCAACAGGGCCTCCATGTGTCATGCAGCCAGCCCCCAGGTGTCATGCAGCCAGCTCCCCAAGGGCCTCTATGTGTCATGCAGCCAGCCCCACCAGGGCCTCTATGTGTCATGCAGCCAGCCCCCCCCAGGGCCTCCATGTGTCATGCAGCCAGCCCCCCCCAGGGCCTCCATGTGTCATGCAGCCAGCCCCCCCCAGGGCCTCCATGTGTCATGCAGCCAGCCCCCCCCAGGGCCTCCATGTGTCATGCAGCCAGCCCCCCCCAGGGCCTCCATGTGTCATGCAGCCAGCCCCCCCCAGGGCCTCCATGTATCATGCAGCCAGCCCCCCCCAGGGCCTCCATGTGTCATGCAGCCAGCCCCCCCAGGGCCTCCATGTGTCATGCAGCCAGCCCCCCCCAGGGCCTCCATGTGTCATGCAGCCAGCCCCCCCCCAGGGCCTCCATGTGTCATGCAGCCAGCCCCCCCCAGGGCCTCCATGTGTCATGCAGCCAGCCCCCCCCAGGGCCTCCATGTGTCATGCAGCCAGCCCCCCCCAGGGCCTCCATGTGTCATGCAGCCAGCCCCCCCCAGGGCCTCCATATGTCATGCAGCCAGCCCCCCCCAGGGCCTCCATGTGTCATGCAGCCAGCCCCCCCCAGGGCCTCCATGTGTCATGCAGCCAGCCCCCCCCCAGGGCCTCTATGTATCTCCTTCCAACCCCTACGACCGCGGTAGTTACACCCCTGCCCCCATATGTCACACACCCAGCCTGCACCCTCATATCACACACACTACACCCTCATATGTCTCACACCCTGCCCCACATATCTCACCCTGCCTGTACCCCAACTTACCCCTCTCAAACACTCTGCACCCCTTCACATCCGTCTGTCACAGTCTGCAGCCCTCATATGCCCCTCACCCTGCACCGCCCCCTCCCTCATGTCCTATCTTTTTCCATTACCAGTCATGTGTCCAAATCTCGTTCAGGAATCAGTATCTTCTGCTTGCTGCCGGCATCCTGTGTCTCCTCCCACACAGTCACATGGGCGTGACGTCATCGCAGGTCCTGGAAGGATGGATTCCGTGTGCTGTGCAGGAGCACTTCTGCTCTGCCGCAGGTCAGAGAGCCCCTCTCACAGGCCGGCCACTACACAGCGGCACTACACATAGGGGCCCGGCAGCCGGCTCTGCAGAGCGGCTGCCGGGCCCCTATAACCCTGCGGGCCCGGTCGCAGTGGCGACCTCTGCGACCGCGGTCATTACGCCCCTGGTTGTCCCTACCTCTCCTCCGCAACTGTGATCCGATCGCAAGATCAGAGCACAGTATAATGACACTTGGCTCACGCTCGCAGCAGAGCGGGAGCCAAGGGTCATTAGCATATTGCATCCGATGCTCTCGCATCGGATGACATACACTAATGTGACTTTGGCCTAACCAAGAAATTACACCCTCTTTCTGCTGCAAGCTGCTCTCATTCTCCCTGCCCATTTGCGTCTTAAGTGTTTTGTATATTTTTATAATTGTTTAGACTATCACAGGTTGGGTAGTTCTTGTCTGAAATTTAAGGTTACCACATGCTCATTTATATAAGACCTCCTTCAGACGTCAATAATTTTTCACATACGTAAAAAAAAAAATGGTGCAAATGTCATCAGTGTTTTGGATCCAAGTTTCATGATTGTTTTGTCGATGTTTCAGTTTTACCATCAGTGTTACATTAGGGATTTTTACGTATGAATAAATAAATTCCAATATTTCTCTTATTTTTTTAGACCAGGATCACACGAGTGTATGCAAAATTATCCTTTTTACATCCAGAAAAAAAATTACCATTTTTGTATTGTCATCAGTATGCAATATGTGTGTTTTTTACATCCGTATGCAATCTGTCAATCTGTATATCCATTTTGTCATCTGATTTTAGAATAACAATTTAATAACTAACGTAGCGCCCCTGACTACATCAGGGTGCTACAGGGAACTGCATCCTGTACCCCAGGATGCAGGGCCTACTTTCCATGGTTCCAGGTTCCCATCAATAGTGTCACTGGCATCCGCACTACAAATCACAACCACACCTCACACCAGGGCTGGACAGACACACCAGTGGATTGGTCAAGTTGGAGCATGGCCGCCCATCTAGGGGTAAGGCAGACTGGTGGGAGGGGAGAAAAGGAGTTGAGTGGTAGCCCTCAGAGAGTGAGGAGCAGGGGAGTTGGAGCTTCCAGGGAGGACCACAGGAGTCGGGGACCGGTATTAAGAACACTGGACAGGAGTGTAACAGACGCAGTCTAGGAGGACTGTTGGCACCAGAAAGCCCAGCCACCTTACTGGTACCGTGCAAGGCCCTGGGTCCTGACACCCCACAGCAACCCCGGATCCGAGCAGTTCGACTGCTGCTGGGGTGGCACACCTTCACATTCCTGGTGTCACGAACAGGATAAGAACTGGGCCCGCTAACCCGGGTGACGTGCACCTTACAGAACCATCAAAATCTAAAAAAAAGACTGTAAATTACTTTGCCGCCATCTTGCCCGCCATATTTTGGCGCCAAAAACAACAACTGCGCCATCATCCACGGCAAAAGGGCGTGAAGCCGAAGCCCCGCCCCTGTCCCAGAAGAGCCTGGTGATGAAAAACCGAGGGGGGGAGGCAGGATGTGAGGGTGTAATAACCTGCAGGTAACGGGATACGCAAGGACTGCACGGAACCACGGGGGTTAATCAATGCAAATTTAATAATGTATTGCACAACACAGGTAGAGGAAAAGTGTGGGAAGGGGAGAAAAGCGGGAATGTGCACCGCAGTAGAGATAATGCAATATACATACAACTACTTTGAATAACTTGTCAAGGGTAGGAAGCCTCAGATTGTACTCCCAAAAGCAAAACACAGAAATCCTTATTAAACAAAAAAACGCAGAGTCCTTGTTACCTTACTCGTATAACACAGTGCAGAGTCTTTTCCTATCTGTCCCTAACTAAAAGTAGTGTGCACACTTAACTGCAGGTTTCAGCGTGGGGTACCTCGTCACCGTTGGGGCCCGTATTCCGCAGGCAGACACCTCTAAAGTTCAGTCTTTGTCCCGGGTCTGTAACTTGCACGTGCTGCCTGGCTCCTCGCTCCACATCCAGCCTCTTTGGATCTGTAATTTTGTAATTTGCACGTGCTGTCTGGCTCCTCGCTCCACATCCAGCCTCTTTGGATCTGTGTCTTGGGGGGGACACCACGCAACACTCTAAGGTACTTGGACCTCGGAAAAACAGGGCAGACTGAGGCCTTCTATCTTACAGCCCACTCCAGCACACTCCTCTCTGCAAAACAGCCACATGTAGACTCCTCCTCCTCCTGTTCCAGACTCAATCAAGTCACTTGAGCAGCAGGACTTTTTCCCGCTGTTCTCTGTTTTGACAGCAGGTGGCAGCATAACACAAGGAAGTCCACCAAACAGTCTTTTAACCTATATATATATATATATATATATATATATATATATATATATATATATATATATATATATATATATATATATATATAATATATATATATATATATATAAATGCTAGCAGGTCTTACAAGGGCGGAGATTGGCGCAGGGACACCAGGACTCTGCATTAAAGTTCCTGGAAGGAGAAGCAGTAAGATGTCGGAACAACGAGACTGGTCACCTGAGAATGCTGTTCCTGGGACGGCTGACTGGATGGAGAAGGAGACTGAGCAACTCTGCAGGCAAATGCGGACCCAGTTCCTATTCATGCTGGACAACTGTAGAGTCGAGATGAGGAGCGTGGCCGTGGCGGTGCGGGCCCGTGAACAAGATGCCCTGCGTGTGGAGCGGGTTAGCAGTAACCCAGTTCCGGATGATCTCACCTACCCAGCCACGGAATCCGATCTGCCCACGGCTACCGCAATACTCATGCCACCTCCTCCACCCTCGGCTGCAGCTGCAGCCGAGACGCTGACCCTGACATCGGCAGCGGAACCTCCAGCCCCTGCGGAAGAGGAGCAGGCCGCAACACCTCCGGCCTCCCCACTGGCCAGACCAGACCAGGCCATAACACCTCCAGCCTAACCACCGGCCGTCGCAACCCCGGTTGCGGAACCACCGGCATATCTTGTTGCAGCTGCAAAGGAGGAACCCGCCGACATGGCGGTTCCACTGCAGCGTGGCCTCCCGGTAGGTGCCGGGGCCGCGGGGCTCCGTCTACACCAGGTTCCCCTGGAGGCGGAACCCGAGGTCAGTGCCCCCTACTGGGAGAGGCAACACCAGCAGCTGCTCTCAAAAATGGCTACCTGGGAGTAGCGTCGAGCAGAGTTTGCTGCCCGCACGCACAAAGAAAAGGAGCATCTGAGAAAGGTGTAATACTATTGTATGTACTGAGGATTTCGATTGCGTTAGGGCAATGACAACCAGAGACGAGTTCTTGGTGCAAGATGTTTATAATATGCAACCAGCAATATGTACATAAACAGAACAAAACCACAGTAGAACATACACACAGGAAATACCTTCCAGGGTCGGAGCGAAAGGGAATTCCCGGGACCGCGCACCGGACTCCCCCAGGGAGACCACCAAGAGCGAACCCCTATACAGGGACTGTCTGGCAATCACCCCAGAAGGCCTAAATGCGCAGCAGCCGGGACACAAAAGGGCAATAGGTAAGTCCAAAAATGTCCGTACGGTATGAGTCCAGAGCGGTTAAGAAACGGAAGGAACCGGGCAGAAGTACCGACCAAAGACGGCAAACGGAGTCCGGGCACAGCTAGATGAGACCAGATGAAGTCCAGAGTCGGTGTCGGTTGTTTTTCAAGGGGATCCAAATAACAATCAGGCACCAAGAGCAGCAGGGCAGGAGCACACAGGAAACAGTATACTCAGGCACTGGACTAAGCTTTAGGGGCGGCTTTTATGCAGATGGACAGGAAGTAGGGCAACAGAACAGAAAACTCCATGTTAACAAAGGGCAAGCTCTTTCAAAAGAAAACAGAAAAACCCGGAACTCTGACAGTACTCCCCCCCCAAGAAACGGCCTCAGGACGAATCAGGGCCCGGCTTGTCCGGGTACCGCCGATGAAACTGAGCAACCTTCCGGGGCGCTCGAATGTTACCCACAGGTTCCCAGGAATCGTCCTCAGGGGAGTACCCCTGCCAACGTACCAGATACTGAAGCCGATGCCGATGGAGCCGGGAGTCAATAATGTCCTCAACCACGAACTGCTCCTCGCCGTCAACCATCACAGGCGGAGGAGGAGGCACGATACGACCATGAAACGTATTAGGGGAAACGGGTTTGAGTAGAGAAACATGAAAGACCGGGTGTACCTTTAAATGGTGTGGCAACCTCAGCCGACAGGCCACAGGGCTCACGATTCCGGTGATCTTAAATGGACCGATGAATTTTTGCCCCAGCTTCTGCGAAGGAACACCCAATCTCAGGTTTTTGGTGGATAACCACACCGAGTCCCCTACCTTATACATGGGTGCCTGTTTCCGGTGAGTGTCTGCCGACTTCTTATAACGCTCCTGAGCCGAAGCCATAGTGTCCTTTAAAACCTCCAGATTCTGTCGTAGCTCCGTCAATCTGTCCTCCACCGCTGGCACCGAAACCGCCACCGGTGACCTAGGCAAAACATTCGGATGGTAACCCAAGTTAGCGAAAAAGGGCGTTACCTTAGTGGAGCTGCTCTGAGTGTTGTTATACGAGAACTCCGCCAAAGGAAGCAGCTTCAACCAATCGTCCTGCAGATGGCTGACATAACATCGTAGGTACTGCTCCAGGGTTTGATTAGTCCGTTCGGTTTGCCCATTTGTCTGAGGATGGTATGCAGAAGACAAACAGACATTAATCTGGAGTGCCGAACAAAACCCCTTCCAGAACTTAGACGTGAACTGCACGCCCCGGTCAGAGATGATCTCATCTGGTACCCCATGCAATCGGAATATATTCTGGATAACCAAATCCACTGTCTCTGCGGCTGAGGGAAGACCGATACACGGAATAAAGTGAGCAGCTTTTGTCAACCGATCCACCACCACTAAAATGGTATTGTGACCGCCTGAGACTGGCAACTCCACAATAAAATCCATTGAGATGGATCCCCAAGGGCGAGATGGAACGGGTAACGGTTGAAGGAGTCCCGTGGGAGCCACACGAGGGACCTTGCACCGGGCACAAACCACACATGAGTGGACATAGTCTTTCACATCCTTTAAACAGGTTGGCCACCAGAAAAAACGACTCAGAAATTCCTGCGTCTTCTGTACCCCCCTATGACCTGCCAACACGGAGTCATGGACCAACTTGAGAACCCGAAGTCTTACGGCCTCCGGGACATAAATACGTCGCTCTCTCAACCACACACCATTCCGAAGGACAAGAGTCACATCATTCGGGGGGGCAGCAAGAAATACGTCACCATCATAGGCCAGCTTGATGTCCTTCCACAAGTCCTGGTCCTGGATTACTCCAACGAAATTGGCATCTGATAACACGGTCTGAGACGGGGTTCCAGGCACGGAGTCCATGGCGTGGATTCGGGACAAGGCATCGGCTTTCCCATTACGTGAACCTGGACGGTATGTAACGATAAAATTGAACTGGTTAAGGAATAAGCTCCAACGGGCTTGCCGTGGAGACAGGCACCTGGCAGACTTAAGAAATTCCAGGTTACGATGATCTGTGAGTACTATCACTTGCTGCGCAGCTCCCTGTAAGTGGTGTCTCCATTCCTTAAAAGCTGAAATAATCGTCAACAATTCCTTGTCCGCAATGTCATAGTTCTTTTCTGCAGGAGACAACCGGCGAGAAAAGAAAGCACACGGATGCAAGAGACTCTTGTCCCCAGTCCTTTGGGAAAGGATAGCCCCTAATGCATAATCGGAAGCGTCGACTTCCACAATAAAGGGGAGTGCGGGATTCGGGTGTATTAGTATTGGCGCTGAGGTAAAACAAACCTTGAGACGATTGAAAGCTTCCTGGGCCTGGGCAGACCACACAAACTTCTGTCCTTTCTTGGTTAACAGAGTGATAGGACGGACGATCTCTGAACAGTTACGGATAAAGCGTCTGTAAAAGTTGGCAAAACCGACAAAGCGTTGTACCTCCTTGATGTTTCCCGTTTCCGGCCAGTCTAGAATTGCTCGTATCTTGCCAGACTCCATGTTCAGTCCCTGAGGAGAGATGACATATCCTAAAAATTGTATTTGTGAGCAATGGAATTCGCACTTCTCCAGTTTAATATACAGGTGGTTATCCCTCAGACGGGTAAGTACTGTCTTGACGTGCTCCTGGTGTTCCTGTAGGGAATCAGAAAAGATCAAGATATCATCCAGGTAAATCACCATGAATTGGTCCATTATATCCCTAAAAATATCGTTGACTAGGTGTTGGAAAGCCGCAGGAGCGTTACAGAGTCCGAAGGGCATCACTAGATACTCATAATGTCCATACCGACACCTGAAGGCTGTTTTCCACTCGTCCCCGGGACGTATGCGGAGTAGATTATATGCCCCACGGAGATCCAATTTAGTGAATATCTTTGCCTGTTGTACTCTCTCCAATAGTTCGGGAATCAACGGTAACGGATACCGGTTCCGGATGGTTATCTTATTTAGTTCCCGGTAGTCGATACAAGGTCTCAGAGTCCCCTCTTTCTTTTTCACAAAAAAGATGGGTGCCCCTGCTGGTGAGGTAGAAGGGCGAATAAATCCCTTGGCTAGGCTTTCATCGATGTAATCTTTTAGTGCTTGTAACTCAGGTGCCGCCAACGGGTAGACATGACCAAACGGGATCTCTGCCCCTGGGAGTAAGTCTATGGGACAATCACACGGTCTATGCGGGGGAAGCCGATCTGCTTTTCTTTTGTCGCATATATCAGCGAAGTCATGATAAACCGGGGGTAGAACAGGTACCTGTACAGTGCCCTCCGCATTCGGTGTTACTGGAACCGGTACAGTTGGACTAATGGTCGGACCACTCTGCGGTGGGAAGGATATTTCTTTAGTCTCCCAATCGATGACTGGATTTGTAGACCGCAGCCAAGGAATTCCTAAAATTATAGGAAAATGGGGAGAAGAAATTAACATGAAAACAAGGGTCTCCTGCTGACCTGGTTTCATCACACATTCTAGGGGTACTGTCTCCCGATCAACTGGTCCAGAAACTAATGGAGAACCGTCTACCGTCTCCATGGTAACCGGTGAGGATCTTCGTTGAGTCTGGATACCGTGTTTCCTGGCAAAAGAAGAGTCCATGAAATTTCCCCCTGCCCCAGAGTCTATCATAGCAGATGTAGGAATTAACTGTCCCTCCCACCGGATCTGAATGGGAAGCAAGCAATGGGTGTATTTCCCTTCTGAGTCCTTAGGTGAAGTAGACATTACAGTCAAGGGAAATACCGCATCCAGGTGTCCACTTGCCTCGGAGATATCGGACTCTGCGTCCGTGTTGTCACACTCTGCCATGGCTGCCAGTACCTTATTTGGGCGATTTGGACGTTTTGGGCAGTCAATCAGAAAATGGTCCGATTGACCACAATAGAAACACAAACGCTCACGGAGCCGGTGTTCACGACGTTCGTTGGTCTCTCGCTTTTGTAGAGAGTCCACTTGCATAGGAACATCCTTGGCCTCCCGTGGCGTCTTGAGAGCGGGTTCTCTAGAAGGAAACGCAAAGTTGGTTACCCGGTTTACAGCTGCCCATTTTTCCTGTCTACGTTCCGTCAAGCGGGTATCGATACGCACACAGTGTTGGAGAAACAGTTCAAAATCCCGTGGAGATTCGGAACGAGCTAACTCGTCCTTGATGGTACCGGACAAACCCTTTCTGAAAACTGACAATAACGCATTGTTTCCCCAGTCGGTGTCTACCACCACTAACCTTTTGAACTCAGTGGCGTATTCGATGACAGACCGCTTTCCCTGACGTAAGGAAAGGAGAGCTGATTCGGCGGTAGCACGGCGATTAGGATCATCAAACATTTGCGCCATTGCTGTTAAAAAGTCATCCAGGTGATTTAAACGGATATCACGATTCTCTATCATAGGATTAGCCCAAGCCAGTGCTCGGGAGGTTAACAACATTATTATGCATAACACTTTTGACCGGTCAGAACGGTAATAATCAGCATGTACATCAAAAAACAGTATACACTGGTTAACAAATCCACGAAACTGACTACGATCACCACTGAAACGAAATGGGGGTAACCTAGGCATACCGGCCGCTGATACGGACGTAGTGGGGGCGGCTTCCTGAGCCTCCACTCGGGTTTGCAAATCCTGAATAGCCGGACCCAGTACCTGGTGATCATGGCCCAGCTGTACCTCCACATCTCTAAGCTTAGTTTGCACCGCCTCCATCTCCTGCTGCAATGAGTTAATCATGGAGAAGAGCTGATCTACTCGTGTCTCAGTCATTGCCCCAGCGAAATCCTTTTATGGGCCTGAGTATAATGTAATACTATTGTATGTACTGAGGATTTCGATTGCGTTAGGGCAATGACAACCAGAGACGAGTTCTTGGTGCAAGATGTTTATAATATGCAACCAGCAATATGTACATAAACAGAACAAAACCACAGTAGAACATACACACAGGAAATACCTTCCAGGGTCGGAGCGAAAGGGAATTCTCGGGACCGCGCACCGGACTCCCCCAGGGAGACCACCAAGAGCGAACCCCTATACAGGGACTGTCTGGCAATCACCCCAGAAGGCCTAAATGCGCAGCAGCCGGGACACAAAAGGGCAATAGGTAAGTCCAAAAATGTCCGTACGGTATGAGTCCAGAGCGGTTAAGAAACGGAAGGAACCGGGCAGAAGTACCGACCAAAGACGGCAAACGGAGTCCGGGCACAGCTAGATGAGACCAGATGAAGTCCAGAGTCGGTGTCGGTTGTTTTTCAAGGGGATCCAAATAACAATCAGGCACCAAGAGCAGCAGGGCAGGAGCACACAGGAAACAGTATACTCAGGCACTGGACTAAGCTTTAGGGGCGGCTTTTATGCAGATGGACAGGAAGTAGGGCAACAGAACAGAAAACTCCATGTTAACAAAGGGCAAGCTCTTTCAAAAGAAAACAGAAAAACCCAAAACTCTGACAAAAGGCTACCTTCCGGGTCAGAGGGCCGCAGTACCAGGGCCTTGTGGAGCGGTTCGACCCCATTAAAGGTTGGGGGTTCATAGCGGAACCGGGCCTTGCTGCTGGGGTTTTTGTCTCCAGGAGGGATGTCGCAGAACACCTCCCAAAGGGACACCCCGATCGAAATCTGAAGCCGGGAGACATGGTCTCCTATTGCCGACATTGTGGGGAGCGGGGCTGGTATACCCTGGAGGTGAGAAGGCATGTCATGGAGGGAGAAAGAGTGGTGCCAGCTGCTGCAACTGCCCCCAACTACCTTAGAGAGGAATGGTAGCGGAACCTGGCTATCTCGTTAAAAATGTTATATTGTTATATTGTTTTAAATGTTTGAAATCTGCATAATCAAAAATGTTGAAAAGTATAAATTAACCGTGAAAGTCACCTGATTTTCTGCTGATTTATGAAGTTAACAATGGACCATGGCTGCAGGACTGGCAGCAGCCAGCACGAACTTGTGCTAATTGTATATAGATGCACCTCGTTTGCCTACCAGTCATCCCTTGAACCAGTGTGCCTTTCAGTCATCCCTTGAACCACCAGGGTTCAGTCCCCATCACCACAGACACAGCAAGGAACTCGGGGTGGTGTGACACCATGGCTAGCGGTTGCACCGGGGTTCAGGTGTTTTGGGTGGCGGGTTGAAGGGAAAAGGGACAATAGGAATGGACTGTCGCAGGAAGGAGCTGCAGCACAGTAGGCTGAGCTACCAGCTACCGCTACAACCGGTGAGTTTTGTAGCGTTTAAAGTGTATTGCCTCCCCATAGTGGGAAGAATGCTTAATATATTATCTTTTTCCAATTACAGCTTTAATAAAACTCTAGGTGTCTGGTAGCTCGGGGACGAGCTATGTTTAACCAAGGGGGAATGTAGCGACCCTGACTACATCAGGGTGCTACAGTGAACTGCATCCTGTGCCCCAGGGTGCAGGGCCTACCCCCCATGGTTCCAGGTTCCCATCAACAGTGTCACTTACATCTGCACTACAAATCCCAACCACACCTCACACCAGGGCTGGACAGGCACACCAGTGGGTTGGTCAAGTTGGAGCACGGCCGCCCACCTCGGGGTCAGGCAGACTGGTGGGAGGGGAGAAAAGGAGTTGAGTGGTAGCTCTCAGAGAGAGAGGAGCAGGGGAGTTGGAGCTCCAAGGGAGGTGACAGGTTGGATCGCAAACGGTGGTCCAGGACCACTGGAGTCAGGGACTGGTATTAGGAACACTGGATAGGAGTGTGACAGATGCAGTCTAGGAGGACTGTTGGCACCAGAAAGCCCAGCCACCTTACCGGTACCGAGCACGGCAGGATACAGGATCCTAGATCAGGGAAGAGCTTCAAGCACCTTGGTAATTAGTCTCTGGAGGATAGTCTCTTTATGAACTTTCCCCAAGAGCTCAGAGATTGGAGGCACCAGCACAACTCGGGGGATAGGGTTCTCCAAAATACACAACCCACTAAAACCCCAAGTGCCAGCCACCAAGAGCACAGCTGCCGTACAGCGGGGCCCCGAAAGCTTCAAGCCAGGGGGCCACAACGGTCAATCAATTTGTGCATGGAGGCAGGGCTCCGAACTTACCAAGTGACACTGGTGGGAGCGGGACCTGGAAAGGCTCCCCCCGTAGAGACTGCGGTGCCTAGAGACTTTGGTTTACCATCTGTGTGTGTCTGCTTATTCCACCTGATCCAGCACCACGACTACTGCAGTGAATAATCTGTCCCCTGCACCCTGCTTCCCAATCCCAAGCCACCCATTCACCAAACCCCACTATCCGGGGCCTTCCCTACCTGCGGATGGACTGACACCTGGCTGCGCCACACCATCTGCCCCGGTACTCCCTTCTGCAGCAGCGGTACTCTCCTTTACCGCAACCAGCAGGTGGCGTCACGAACATTCATCCCCTGTAAATATCCCCTTACATTTGAAGTGGGCACAAGCCCCTAGGTCCGGAGACCCTCGAGCCACAGCAGCCCCAGATCCAAGCAGTTTGACTGCTGCTGGGGCGGCACACTAACAAAGGTCAAATACAGTTTGCTATCTCTATAATTGCAATGTACCAGTAAAAAATGTATGACATAAGGATATAACCCCTTTTGTGATCCACTTTTAATCATCCATTGGCTTATAATGGGTGAGTCTGATCCTGAATACGGATTAAAGTAGACCTTTTTACATACAGACCATCAGTCTGTGCCTAAAAAAAATTCCGGATAGAATCTGGACTGTACACTGATGCCATCCTTGTGCTGTACTATAGATTTACATTGCTACTTTTTATTTGTGATGCTGATAAAAACGCAAATGTCTACATGATTTTTGTGCAGACACAGTCCAGAGAAAACCATGGACGTGTAAATAGACCCATAGACTATACTAAATACGTGGTGTATCCGTGAAAACCGTGGATAGAACAAGTAAGTGGATACCAGACGTCTGAATGATGCCTCGGACAGGATGTCATTTTTATAACAAGATCATTTTTATAACAGAAGATTAATTTAGTAAGGTCTTAAGGCCGCTTTACACGCTGCGACATCGCTCAAGCGATCTCATTGGGGTCACAGAATTTGTGACGCACATCCGGTCGCTTTAGCGATGCCGTTACGTGTGACACCTATGAGCGATTTTGCATCGTTGCAAAAACATGCAAAATCGCTCATCGGTGACATGGGGGTCCATTCTCTAATATCGTTGCTGCAGCAGTAACGAAGTTGTTTCTCGTTCCTGCGGCAGCACACATCGGTAAATGTGACACCGCAGGAACGAGGAACCTCTCCTTACCTGCCTCCGGCCCGCAATGAGGAAGGAAGGAGGTGGGCGGGATGTTACGCCCCGCTCATCTCCGCCCCTCCGCTTCTATTTGGCGGCAGTTCAGTGACGCAGCTGTGACGTCGCTGTGACGCTGAACGAACCGCCCCCTTAGAAAGGAGGCGTTTCGCCGGTCACAGCGACGTCGCAGGGCAGGTAAGTAGTGTGACGGGTCTGGACGATGTTGTGCACCACGGGCAGCGATTTGCCCATGTCGCACAACCGATGGGGGCGGGTACCCACGCTAGCGATATCGGTACCGATATCACAGCGTGTTAAGTGGCCTTAAGTCATGGTTAACCCTTTTCTTTGCAAATATGTTCCAAAAAAAGAAAAAACTCACGTTTTTTGGCTTAGTTTCTCTGTTCCTGAAACAATTCTGAAGAGTTATGGAACAGTTTAGTCTTTTTTTTCTTGAAGTGTTCTTTATATCCTTTTGATTGGACAATGCTTAGTTTCCAGAAGATTCCTTCAGGATTCTCTTCCAAGTGACTTACACTCTTTTTTTTCCCAGTAGGCATTTTTTAAAACCTTTTTTAGGAAAAATAAAACCATATGGATTTCCCATAGAAATTATACATTTTTTTACAAGAGTTTTTGAAGCAGTTTTTGAGGGGGATTTTTTGAGAGGGTCTGCTCAACAAAAAAAATAAATTCTAAAAAGAGTGTGAACATACCGTTAGAATGGATTCACACCACATCTTTTTGTGCAATTTTTTGGTCTGAAAACATTGTAAAAAAAAAACACACTCACAAAAAAAGCTCGAAAGGAAGAAGACATTCTTTTTCTATGTAAAAAAAAATTACTTGCTGACACTTTTGAGGTTTTTTTTTAATCTTTCAGGCTTACAAAACAGTGCAACAGTTTAAAAGAAGTAATGTGTAAATTCTTCAAGTATTTTCTACTTGGAAGACACTTGTGCCGCCCCGGCGCAGACCGGGGTGCTCGGATCCGGGGTGGTCGTGGCTCGAGGGGTCCAGATCCGGGCTCGGCAAACACTCCGATCCTTGAAAGGGAACTATTTACAGGGGAGAAGTTTGTGATGCCACCTGCGGGTTGCGATAATGGGAGTACTGCCGCTGCGGGAAGAAGTACCGGGGAAGATGGTGTGGAGTAGCAAGGTGTCAGTCCCTTCGCAGGTAGGGAAGACCCCGGCCTCTGGGTTTTTGGTGGATATTTAGAAGCGCAGGGTGCAGGGGACCAGGGTACTCACTGTGGGTAGTGGTGGTGCTGGATGAGGATTATAAAGTAAACACTCACACCGAAGGTAAACCAAAGTCTCTGTGCCTCACTGTCACTGCGGGGAGCCTGTCCAGGTATCCGTTCCCACCGGTGTCACTTGGTAATCTAGAGCCCACCTCCACGCACAATTTAGTTGTCTGTTGTGGCCCTTGGCTTGAAGCTGTTGGGGCTCCGCTCACTATGTATAGTGTAGCTGTGCTCTTGATGGCTGGCACTTGGGATTTCAGTGGGCTGCTTTACTGGAAAACCCTATCCCCCGCGGTGTGCTGTCACCTTTAGGCTATGTGCGCACTGGGAAATGGAATTTTCTTGAGAAAATTCCGCATGCTCTCAAAGATTACCGCACCCGCGGTAAAAAACCGCGGGAAACCGCACCCGAAAACCGCATGCGGTTTGCTGTGGTTTTACCGCGGTATTATTCGCGGTATTGCCGCGGTTTTGCCGCGTGCGGGTTGGGATGTGCTTTATTGCATTCAATGCAATAAAGCACATTGAAGAAAAAAAAAAAAAGTCATTTAATCCTGAGATAGTAGATAGACAGAAGAATAGATAGAGGGATAGATAGACAGACAGAGGGATAGATAGATAGAGGACAGATCGCTGCATTTCCCACGGTCGGCAGTGAGTTCACATTACCGGCCGTGGGAAATGACCGGTAATTACCTCTGCTGTCTGCTGCATTCAGCCTGTGTCTGTGACAGTCGCGGCTGGATGTCAGCAGTGCAGGACGCCGGAGCCGGAGCTGTGGATTATGTCGGAGCTTTGCTTGGGGGGGGGGTTAATAAAATGGTGAACGAGGCTTGTTGGTTTTATTTAAAATAAAGGATTTTTCGGTGTCTGTGTTTTTTCACTTTACTTACGGGTTGATCATGTCAGCTGTCACATAGACGCTGCCATGATCAAGCCTGGGGTTAATGGCGGTGATCCACTGCCATTAACCCCTTGTTATATTACCCTGACCGCCACTGCTACACGGCGGCAGGAAGAGCCGAGGACACTCCCAGTGCTGCCGCATAATGCATGCGACAGTGCCGGGGCAGCTGCGGCTGATATTCTCGGCTGCCGGAGGGGGAGTGAGGCGGGGAACATTAACCCTGCCCCTCTCCCTCCCCAGCCTGAGAATACCGGGCCGCCGCTGTGTGCTTACCTCGGCTGGAAGGTAAAAATACAGCGGAGCCCACGTTCTTTGTTTTCTATATGTCCGTTTTCTTTCTATGTGTGTTCTATATGTCTGTGTCTGTGTTCTATGTGTCTGTGATGTCTGTGTGTGTGTGTGATCTGTGTGTGTTTACTGTCTGCTCCGCTTCCTCTTCCTGTAATGACATCACTTCCCTGCAAAACCGCAGACAGGCGATGTACATTACCGGAGGTAAACCGCGAAATACCGCAGGGAATAACGCAGGAAAACGCAGTGAACCGCACAGAATTTGCTGCCTGCGTTATTCCCTGCGGGATTTCACGATTACATTGGAGTCAATGGAGTGAAATCCCGCAGCAATGTGCGGAAAAGAAGTGACATGCACTTGTTTTTGCTGCGGGATTCCCGCAGCAAAACATGCAGCTGTCAAATTCCGCCCAGTGCGCACAGGATTTTTTTTCTCCATAGGATTTGCTGGTGATTCACTGCAGAGATGTTATGAACATTTTCTGCAGCGAAACATGCAGCAAATCCGCGAAAAATCCGCGGCAAAATACGGTAAGTGCGCACATAGCCTTAATCTCTGAGCTCTTAGGGAAGTTTTGTGAAGATACTCTCCCTCCCAGGTTAATTATCAGGACGTTGAACCGGTTCCTGACCTAGGGTCCTGTACCCTGTTGTGCTCGGTACCGGTCAGTTCTTTTGGGTTTCTGATGCCGCCAGTCCTCCTAGATTATGTCCGTCGCACCCTTTTCCAATGTCATTGCCACCGGTCCCCGACTCATCTGGTCCTGGACCACCGTCTGCAACCCAACCTCGCTCTAGCTCCCTGGGAGCTACTACTCCAACTCCTCACTCCTTGAGACCTCTCACTGCTCTGCTCGACTAACTCACTTCCCTCCCACCAGTCTGCCTGACCCCTAGGTGGGTGGCCCTATTCCAGCTTGACCAACCCACTGGTGTGTCTGACAGGTGATGATGTGAGGTGTTGATTGGGATTTGTGGTGCTGATGGTAGTGACACCAGTTTCTGGGAATCTAGAACCATGGGGGGTAGGCACTGCACCCTGGGTGAAAGGATGCAGTTCCCTGTGGCACCTTGATATACTCAGGGGCACCACACACAATACATATGATACAAATCAATAGGAAGGCAAAAGAAAACCAATAAAATAAGTCCAGGCGTTTTTTCTGCCTTTTTTTTTAGCATTTTCACTGCCAAAAACAATAGAACTTTGTTTATTGTGTAATAGAGTTTAAAAACCACATCTGGAAACCGCCAGAAAAAAATGATTATGTAATTCAGAAAATCTGGCAAAAAAAAGCTCAGGAATTGGGAAGATCTTTGCTTTTTTCTAAAGATCTCTTTATCTATGCTAGTGTATACAGGGATGGTTAGGTAGGGATTAGAAATGTGCACCCAGAACTGCTTGTGATTCTGAGTGTATATTGGACCTGACAGGTTCCCTTTAATACTGCTGGATCACCACTGATACTCTTCTTTCCCTGCTGATGCACTTTTAGGCTGCCTCCGCACTTTGCGTTTTCACCTGCTTTTCTGCAGCGTTTTGAACTGCAGCGTTTTCATGCCAAAATGCATGCGTTTTGATTTTTCAGCAAAGTCTATGGGAAAAGTGGATTTCTTATGTGCACTTTGCTGTTCAAAACGCTGCGTTAAATTTGCATAATTTTGGGCAAAAACTCTGCGTTCAAAGAAGAAATTGTTTTTGCCATTTGGGCTGCGTTTTGCTAACATTGAAGTCAATGAGAAGTTGCAAAAAGCAAGAAACATCAAAATGCCAGTGTTTTACATGCTTTTTGGCTGCAGAAAACATGCGTTTCTGACATCAAAATAATGAAATGTCTCTATACACACACATAGTTTGACAATTAAATTAATGAAAAATAATAATTTCTTTGAATTTTAGCCATAAATAGTATAAAACCACTATAATTATATTAAATATAACTTTTCTTTATGATTTATATAATTATATTTATTTCCTTTTTTTTCCTTTTTTCATAGTGTTTGTATGTCAAAACTTTATTTAGTAGTGTCTTGGTAATCAAAACTCATCTGACTTTAAGCAATGGAAACGCAGGTAAAAAGCGCTAAAAATGCATCTAAAACGCGGTAAAAACGCACGCGTATTTACCATGATTTTGTGGTCAAAAGCAATTTCTGCCAGAGGATGCGTTTAGAACTGCAACTACGACGACGCAAAGTGCGGACACAGCCTTAGGCTATATTTCCACGATTAGTATCTGTGGAATTTTTTACGCTACAGAATTTCAGCTCTAGCTCTGCACCATAGTTTACTTGCTTTTTTACTTGCACTTTTGTGTGTGTTTTTGACTGCTTTTTTTTATCTGTTTGGTATGTAATCCTTTCAATAAATCAGTTTTATTTTTAAACTTCCTGATATTGACATCATTAGATGTATATTACATGCGGTTTTGATGCATTTTTGCCAAACACACATGTGCCCTTTTTACCTTCAGAATTTCCGCATCTAATGCAAGTCTATAGGGGAATTTTGCACAGAAGACTCAGGCTATGTGCGCACGTTGCGTAATTACATGCAGTTACGCTGCGGTTTGTAGCGCAGCGTAACTGCATGCGTCCTGCGTCCCCTACATAATCTATGGAGATTGTGCAGGGGCCGTGCGCACGTGGCGTTTTAGAGCGCAGCGCTTCAGCTGCTGCCCGAAGCGCGTGTTCTAAGAAGTGACATGTCACTTCTTCCGTGCGCTTTGCCGGCAGCCTCTGTCTATGGCAGGAGCTGCATGCAGAGCGCACGTTCTCTGCCGGCACCATGCGCTTCAGAACGGAGCTTTTCAGCTGCGCTCTGAAGCGCAGCTTTTAGGTGCGGTGCAGAGCGCACACGTGCGCACATAGCCTCAGTGTACCCACAAGGGCAATTGACATGCTGCGGATTGGAAAAAAACACACCGCAGATGAGTTTACACAGCATAATAAAGAAGCACAATGGACATGAGATTTCTATTAACCTCATCCTCTTTGCTTGTAAAACATTGTATTTTTTTATGCAGTAAAAATACGCAGCACCAAAAAAGCGAATAAAACTCATCATTCATGGGCCAGTATTCTTACAGTCTAAGGGTAATTCTGTCTGCCATCTGCTGATCAAAAGTGAACATTACATGATAGATGAGTAGCTTCCCCCTGACAGTTTGTGAGGAGCGCTCGTGTTACATGAGACGAGAGATATTCACTTTTCACTAGCAGATGGCAGACATTATATACAGACAACAGTGGAGTCCCGCGTCTTCACATCTCGGCTAGCTGGAACAGTCTGTCATGTTGTTTCCACCCTCTTCTGTGAAAAAAATGCAGCAGACAAGTTTGTATGTATATATTTGTCTTTGTGATAGTGTGTATATGCAAGACTTTTTATTTAATTTATATATTATTTGAAAAAGATATATGTATAAAAATCCAGAAAAAAACAGCCGCACTGTCTATATGGGTGCAAAGCTTCCCTGAGGAAACTGGAGAAGCTTCCTATCTAAGATATAAAAATCAAAAAAAGGAGGCAGCACATCCAAAATAATGAAAAATTGAAGATCCATTATTCACCAACAACAGCTTTAGCTCTCTCCGTTCTGTCCCCATGTACCGCCCCAGTGTTAGTCGGGCTGCTCGGATCCGAGATCGAAATGGCTCAAGGGGTCCGGACCCGGGTTGGCGGACACTCTGATAAGTAAAAGAGGTTATTTACAGGAGAAAAGTTTGTGACGCCACCTGCGGGTTGTGGTAATGGGAGTACCACCACTGCTGGAGGGGGGACCTGGGCAGATGGTGTGAAGCAGCAAGGTGTCAGTCCCTCCGGAGGTAGGGAAGGCCCCGGCCTCAGGGGGTTGGTAGATTTGGGAGGACAGGGTGCAGGTATCAGGGTACTCACTGGAGGTAGTCGTGGTGCTGGATGAGGTTTAGAAAGGACACACACACACTGTAGGTAAACCAAAGTCTCTGCGTACAGCTGCCGGGAATCCGTCCAAGTACCCGGTCCCATCGGTGTCACTTAGTGATTCGGAGCCTGCATCCATGCACAATTGTTGTACGTAGATGGTCCCCGTGGCTTGAAGCTGTTGGGACCCTGCTCACTACGTTTAGTGTAGCTGTGCTCTTAATGGCTGGCACTTGGGACTTCAGTGGGTCGCTGTGTCTGGAAAAACCCTGTTCCCCTCTTTGTGCTGATGCCCTCAATCTCTGAGCGTCTAGGGAAGTCCTTGAAGATCCTCTCCCTTTCAGGTGAATTGTCAGGACGTTGAATCAGCTCCTGACCTAGGGTCCTGAACCCCGTCGTGCTCGGTACCGGTTCTGTTGGGCCCTTCTGGTGCCGACAGTCCCTCCAAGACTATGTCCGTCACACCCCTGTCCAACATCCATGCTACCGGTCCCCGACTCCTCTGGACCCGAATCACTGATTGTGACCCAATTAGTTCCCCTAGCTTCCCAGGAGCTCACTCTCCCAGCTCCTCACTCTTTGGAACCTACTTCTTCTCTCTGTCCCTCTCACAGTCTGCTCAACATTAGGCCTTGTGCGCACACTGCGTTTTTACCTGCGGTTTTACCCGCGGTTTTGCTGCAGAAATTTCTTGAGAAATGTTTGTAATCTTTCTGCAGACATTTCCCAGCAAAACCTATGGGGAAAAAAATAGCTGTGCCCACACTGCGTTTTTTTCTCAAGAAAATTCTTTCTGCAGAATTTCTTGAGAAAATTTCTTGAGAAAACGTGCATGTCACTTCTTTTCCGCAGGTACCTGCGGTATTTCACTCCATTCACTGTAATGTAATCGCGAAATATTGCGGGTATACCGCAGGTAGCAAATGATGTGCAGTATACCCTCGGTATAGCCGCGGTTTACTGCGGTAATGTTCATCACTACCCTGCCTTTTGCAGGGTAGTGATGAACATTATGACAAGAAGAGGAAGCGGAGCAGAGTAAACACACACATCACACTCCCTGGACGCCGCACGGAAGCACTTCCGTGCGACCTCCATCGGGTGCCCGTACAGTCTGTGTCCCGCTCCAGCCCCACGGCTGCTCGCACAGTAGTGTGTCAGTGTCTGCCCGCCCTGCAGTATCAGCAGCTTCTCACACTGCAGTGCTGGCAGTCGCGGGGATGACGAGCGCTGCCGTCAGGAGGTTAGATGAGATCATTACCTGCTGTGACGATCCCCTGCTTTCCTGACGTCACCGCTGTCACTGCCTTCTATTCCCGTCTCGCGGGCAGCCCGAGACTGGGACTAGCGGTGACGTCACGGGCTCTCACGATACTGCTGAGAACGCGGCGGGCATAGAAGTCAGTGACAGCGCTGATGTCAGGAGAGAAGGAGATCATCACTGCAGGTAATGATCTCATCTAACCTTCTGACAGCAGCGCTCGTCATCCCCTGCAGTGACCTGGCTGACCTCATGATGTTAGCTCAGGTCACTGCACTACTCTCCCAGCCAATGGAGAACATTTTGTTCTTCATTGACTGGGACAGTGACTATGATATGGATCGTCGTGGGACCCCCTTATTGGATTACGCCGCACCTGGAATTGATTGTTCTTTTCAATAAATTGGTGAAAGAGGGAATGTTTTGTGGAGTGTTTTTTCAACTAAAACTTTTTTTGTTGTCAATTTTTTTTTATTACTGACTGGGTTCGTGATGTCAGGTATCTGATAGATGCGTGACATCACTAACCCCAGGGCTTGATGCCAGGTGACATTACACATCTGGCATCAACCCCATATATTACTCCGTTTGCCACCGCACCATGGCAACGGGATGAGTTGGGGCAAAGCGTCAAGATTGGCACGTCTAATAGATGCGTCACTTCTGGGGTGGCTGTGGCCTGCTATTTTTAAGCTGGTGAGTGTCCAATAACGGTGGACCTCCTTAGTCTGAGAATACCAGACCACAGCTGTCTGCTTTACCTTGGCTGGTGATCCAATTTGGGTGGGACCCCACGTTTTTTGCTTTAAATTATTTATTTAATGTAAAATAACAGTGTGGGGAGCCCTCTGTTTTGGATTACCAGCCAAGGTAAAGCTGCCAGTTGTGGTCTGCAGGCTGCAGCCGTCTGCTTTACCCTAGCTGGCTACAAAAGATATGGGGGAACTCACGTCGTTTTTTTTTAATTATTTATTTATTTTTTGGCTAAATACAAGGCTAAGCACCCTTTAGTGCCACATGAAAGTCACTAAAGGGTGCCAGCTTAGAATATGCAGGGGGGTGGGACATTATATAGGTCTTTCTCATCTATTATCTATCTATTCATCTATCCATCTTTCCCTCTATCCATTATCTGTCTATCTATTATTTATCTATCTCTCTATCTCTCTATCTATTCATCTATCCATCTTTCTTTCTTTCCATTATCTGTCTGTCTATCTATCTATCTATCGATTATCTATCTATTATCTACTGTATATTATTTATTGCAGTTACAGCATAAAAAACCGCAGGGACCAACCTGCGGTTTTGGTGCGTTTTTTTTACCGCAGGTGCGGTAATCTTCAACTCCCAGAAGTTTCTCAAGAAATTTTCTTGAGAAAAATCACTTTTCTAGTGCGCACATAGCCTAAGTGGCTGGCCCTTTTTCCAGCTAGTCCAACCCACTGGTGTGTCTGACAGTGACTGGTGTGAGGTGATTGGGTTTTGTGGTGCAGATAGGAGTGATACCAGTTTCATGGGTACCTGGAACCATGGGGGGTAGGCCCTGCACCCTGGGTAAGGATGAAGTTCCCTGTGGCACCTTGATGTATTCAGGAGCGCCACATTCCCCATTGGCTAAACGTAGCTCGTCCGCAAGCTACAGCGCACACAGAGTTTTATTTAACTGGAAGTAAAAGATAAACATATTAAATATTCTTCCCACTCAGGGGAGGCACATTTCTTATAACGTTGCAAACATGTAGTGTCCAACACTGGAACACCTGGGAATGCTACCGGTTGTAGCGGTAGCCGGGGACTCAGCCTGCTCTGCTGCAGCCCCTTCCTGCGACAGTCCATTCCCATTGTCCCTTTTCCCTTCAACTCGCCACCCAGAACACCTGAACCTCGAGTGCCACTTCTAGTCATGGTGTCGCACCACCCGGAGTTCCTTGCATTTGTCTTTGGTGACGGAATTGATGTCCTGATGTTGCAGAGGACTACTCTGGTAGGCACACTAGGTGCAACTATTTACAAAGAGCACAAGTTCGTGCTGGCTGCTGCCAGTCCTGCAGCCATGGTCCATTTTTAATAACCGTTACTAACTGTTGGAAAATCAGGTTACTTTCCCGAAATGATTCAACATGTTTCAAACATTTTTAACAGTTCAACATTTACAACTGCAACACTTCTGGGGTAACCGGGTTCAGTTACCACTACTCTCTTGGGACTACTGTGGAGGCTGGCATTATCTTCCCTTCCATCATGGCATACCTGTTGACCTCTAAGGTGTATCCAGCCCCGCTCTCCACAATGCCAGGAATACGAAACCATATCACCCAGCTTCAGATTTCGATCGGGGTGCCCCTTTGGGAGGTGTTCCGCGACATTCCTCCTGGAAAAAAACATCCCAGCAGCAAGGCCCGGCTCAGCAATAAACCCCCATACCTTGATGGGGTCAAAACGCTCGACTAGGCCCCGGTACTTCAGCCCTCTGACCCGGTAGGTAGCCCTCCCCAGATGATCCTTCTTCCGGTAAGTACGGGCGGTGACCTCCGCCCGACGCTGCTCTCTGGCGGACATCTCCGCGAGCAGCTGCAGCTGGTGTCTGTCCCAGTATGGGGCACGGACCTCAGGTTCCGTCTCCTTCAGGGGAACCGGATGTATTCGGAGTCCCACGGCCCCGGCAGCTACCGGAAGGCCACGCTGCAGTGGAACGGGCATATCGGTGGGTTCCCCCCCTGCAGCAGCAACAAGATGAGCCGGCTGTTCCACAGCTGAGGTAGAAGTGGGCGGGTGCTCCGTATCGAGGTAAAGGCCCGGTGATGCGGCCTGGTCTGGTCTGGCCGAGGATGGCACCGAAGGCGTTGCGACCTGGTCTGGTCTGGCCGGCGATGGTACCAGAGGCGTTACAGCCTAGCCTGGTCTGGCCGGTGGTAGGGCCAGAGGCGTTGCGACCTGCTTCTCTTCCACGGGGGCAGGAGGCTCCACTGCCAGTGTTGGGGGCAGTGGCTCGGCCATAGCTTCAGCCGAGGGTGGAGGAGGTGGCATGGCTGTCGCGGTGGCCGGGGGCAGACCGGGTTTCGCGGCTGGGTAAGCCGGATCAAGTGGAACTGGGTTTCTGCTTACCCGCTCCACACGCAGGGCTTCCACTTCACGGGCCCGCACCACCGTGGCCACACTCCTCATCTTGATCCTCCAGGTTGCGGTAATGGGAGTACCGCCGCTGCTGTAAGGAGTAGCGGGGCAGATGTTGGGAAGCAGCAAGGTGTCAGTACCTCCGCAGGTAGGGAAGGCCCCGGACTCAGGGTGTTGGTAGGTAGATTTGGGAGGACAGGGTGCAAGGGACCAGGGTACTCACTGTGTGTAGTCGTGGTGCTGGATGAGGTTTATGCGGGCGTCACACGAGACGATATATCGTGCGATATGTCGGCGGGGTCACGTCGTAAGTGACGCACATAAGGCATTGTTTGTCCTCCTCACTCATCTCCTCCAACAAGCCTTTCCATCAAACTCGATGGCTGCTTACTCTCCCCAGTCTCACAAGCTCGTTGCCTTGGAGTGACCCTCGACTCTGCTCTATCCTTCAAGCCACACATCCAAGCCCTCTTCACCTCATGCCAATTACAACTCAAAAAGATCTCCCGGATCCGTGCTTTCCTTAACCAAGAATCAGCAAAAACATTAGTGCATGCCCTCATCATCTCCCGCCTCGACTACTGCAACCTCCTGCTCTCTGGCCTCCCTTCCAACACTCTTGCACCCCTCCAATCTATCCTAAACTCTGCGGCCCGCTTAATCCACCTCTCCCCTCGCTACTCCCCAGCCTCGCCACTCTGCCAATCCCTTCACTGGCTTCCCATCACCCAACGACTCCAGTTCAAAACACTAACCATGACATACAAAGCCATGCACAACCTGTCTCCTCCCTACATCTGTGACCTAGTCTCCCGGTACCTACCTGCATGCAACCTCAGATCCTCACAAGATCTCCTTCTCTGCTCCTCCCTTATCTCCTCTTCCCACAATCGCGTACAAGATTTCTCCCGTGCATCCCCCATACTCTGGAACGCTCTACCTCAGCACATCAGACTCTCCCCTACCGTAGAAAGCTTCAAGAGGAACCTCAAGACCCACCTCTTCCAACAAGCCTACAACCTACAATAGCCCTCAGTCCAGTAGACCACTGCGCAACCAGCTCTGTCCTCTCCTATCGTACCATCACCCATTCCCTGTAGACTGTGAGCCCTCGCGGGCAGGGTCCTCTCTCCTCCTGTACCAGTCTGTTATGTACTGTTAATGATTGTTGTACGTATACCCTTTCACTTGTAAAGCGCCATGGAATAAATGGCGCTATAATAATAAGTAATAATAATAATAATAATAATATATCGTAGCGTGTGACAGCTACGAGCGTTGGTGAACAAGCAAAAATACTCACCTTATCGTTGCTCGTTGACACGTCGCTCATTTTCAAAAAGTCATTTCTTCTTCTCTGTGCCGGTTGTTCATCGTACCCGGGGCAGCACACATCACTCCGTGTGACACCCCGGGAACGATTATCACAGCTTTCCTGCGTCCCGCCGGCAATGCGGAAGGAGGTGGGCGGGATGTTTACATCCCGATCATCTCCACCCCTCCGCTTCTATTGGCCGGCTGCTGTGTGACGTCGCTGTGACGCCGAACGTCCCACCCCCTTCAGGAAGTGGATGTTCACCGCCCACAGCGACGTCGCTCAGCAGATAAGTGCGTGTGACGGCGGTTTAACGACTTTGTGCGCCACGGGCAACTAATTGCCCATGACGCACAAACGACGGGGCCTGGTGCGATCGCTCGTGCGATCGCACAATAGATCGTATCGTGTGACGCCCACATTAGAAAGGAGACACACACACTGTAGGTAAACCAAAGTCTCTGTGTACAGCTGCCGCTGCCGGGAGTCCATCCAAGTACCCGGTCCCACCGATGTCACTCAGTGATCCGGAGCCTGCCTCCGTGCACAATTTATTGTCCGTTGGTGGTCCCGTGGCTTGAAGCTGTTGGGGGTCTTGCTCACTATTTGTAGTGTAGCTGTGCTCTTGAGGGCTGGCACTTGGGACTTTAGTGGGTTAATGTGTCTGGAAACACACCTATCTCCCTCGTTGTGCTGATGCCCTCAACCTCTGAGCTCGTAGGGAAGTCCTTTGAGATTCTCTCCCTTTCAGGTGAATTGCCAGGACGTTGAATCGGCTCCTGACCTAGGGTCATATCAAATAGATTTTGCCTAGAGTGATTATGGAGTTTACCCGTCGTCTTGTTGTTTCCTCCCTGCTCATGTTTCCTTAACAGGTGGTCTTGTAAGGTGCCAGAGGGCTGTAGTCGTGGGCTAGGCGATATTGTTGCACCCTGGCACCTCACAATATAATGGATTGTTGGTTGTGAGTGTGGTTAATTGCACTTGTGGCGCCCCTGAGGCTTCAGTCGCCACAGAGTACTACACCTGATTTAAGGTGTAGTGCTGCATCCGGATATGGAGGAGGTCAGTACTGGTTTCTCCACTTACACACTCAAATACTCAACCAAGTCGCCCTCTCCAATAGGGACAGGGGAGGGTAGGGTCTTAAGGTAGCCTTCAAACATGGGGGGCACCACCTACTAGCGACAGGGCCCTGGGGAAGGAGCAGACGTGTACCTGCAAATAGGGTCAAGAGGGCTACTCGAGACGGAATGGGGTCCCCAAGTAGCTTTAAGCAACGGGGATCCAACACACAGGACGCTAGGAGATAGGGGTCCACCGAGCATCACACCGGACTGACCTCCAAAGGAATTCGGGTTCGACGGAGCCCATTGCAATGAGTGACCAGTACTAACTGGGTGAGCGGCACAAAGAGTGATTAAAGACACCTGGAACCGCAGCATCTAACTCGGATTCTTATTACCGGCACTGCCGCCCCGCGTCTCGGTGCTAAAGGCCATCGCTATCACTACTCCCCTCATCATCCTCCCCGGGGTCCGCTCCACCTGTGGGGAGCAACACCATCTCTGCTGCTACTATTATCCGCACCGGAGGACAGCGATAGCATCGGCGGCTGATCCTTGGCCGCGGACCACAGGTGGCATCACAACATTTATACTACTACTACCCCGATAATCCTCCCTCCTTATTGGGGCATGAAGCCGGGCAGGCCACCGCGACATTCCAGATCATCACACCGGCCTGGTGACGAGTAACTCAGGTACAAGACCCCATGCCTAATCCCCCCTGCCCCCTGGGTGCTAGACACTCACTGGTTTCTTGAATGCTGCCATCTTACAAGTTTCGACACTCAGGGTCGGCCTCACATGAATCACGGGACACCCAAAGTTCTTCTTAAAAACTCACTTTACTGAAGTCTTCAATAAACGGTGGTACAACACATGTGCTAAGACACTTTCTTGCCTTCATTCCTTCTTTACTAGGTTACAAAAGTTCAGGACTTTTCTTTTGGTTCCCATCTGATCTATCGCTGCTCGAATCTGTCTTTTATACTTCGACCCTCCTGGCTTAAATCTGCGTTTTTTTGCCCAGGCTTGCTACCTCTCCTCACAGCTGAACTCCTTGTCCGTATCTCCGTCAAAGGAAATGTGGATCACCCTAGCACCAAATATGAGCCGTCGGCTCTAGACGTTCAGGAGTTAACAATGAGAAATCTGATAACGCCTCACACCTAAGCGAGCTCTCTATTCTCTTCTCAGTCAGAAACCCTAACTGAATTACAAGATTGAGACCGTCCTTAGTGGGTAGTGAAATATGGAGCCTGAAAGTCAAAAATTCAAAACATTGTTACTAGTGACTGGCGAGCGTGCATGGCACCTCTCGTTACTTGATCGAGTATTGAAGTGCTTGGGTACTCGCTGAGCTCTGCTAAGAATTGCACATGCTCATATGTTTCGTCCATAAACAGACCGCAACGCACAGGCTTGCTTCACTGCATGATGTGTGCAGGCACCAAGGGAGAGCCTGTCACAGTTTCTGAATAGCCTTCATTGGGCGAAAAGTAATGTTTTCAGATGTAATGTGTCAAAAGAAAAAAAAAAACGCCCCCTCTCCCCAGATATGCTCTGTATATGGCTGGCTGTATGTAGGCGGAGAGACAAAACTGCCCATTCATTGACTTCCATTATACTCATTACTCGAGTTGTTCACTTTCATAGGGTCTGACCTGCTCGACTCAAGTACTGAGCTCCCAAGCAGTTTAGTGCTTGCCTATCTCTAATTGTTACCCTTTTGCTCAAGAGTGTATACAATGACAGAGGAAATCTAAACCAAAATATAATGAATAATTAGCAAGAAATAAATACACTTTAATGGGTTTTTTTTCTTATTATACCTTCAGTCTTGTGGGAATTAAATTTGCTCAATAAAATTCATATATTTGTATACATTTTTGGTCATCTATTTACTTTCAAGTTCTATCTCAGGAGTCATACATACACTGTGTGCAGAATTATTAGGCAAATTAGTATTTTGATCACATGATAATTTTTATACATGTTGTCCTACTCCAAGCTGTATAGGCTTGAGAGCCAACTACCAATTAAGTAAATCAGGTGATGTGCATCTCTGTAATGAGGAGGGGTGTGGTGTAATGACATCCACACCCTATATAAGGTGTGCTTAATTATTAGGCAACTTCCTTTCCTTTGGCAAAATGGGTCAGAAGAGAGATGGATGGGCTCTGAAAAATCCAAAATTGTGAGATGTCTTGCAGAGGGATGCAGCAGTCTTGAAATTGCCAACATTTGAAGCGTGATCACCGAACAATCAAGCGTTTCATGGCAAATAGTCAACAGGGTCGCCAGAAGCGTGTTGTGCAAAAAAGGCGCAAAATAATTGCCCATGAATTAAGGAAAATCAAGCGAGAAGCTGCCAAGATGCCCTTTGCCACCAGTTTGGCCATATTTCAGAGCTGCAACATTACTGGAGTATCAAAAAGCACAAGGTGTGCCATACTCAGCGACATGGCCAAGGTAAGGAAGGCTGAAAAACGACCACTTTTGAACAAGAAACATAAGATAAAACGTCAAGACTAGGCCAAGAAATATCTTAAGACTGATTTTTCAAAGGTTTTATGGACTGATGAAATGAGTGACTCTTGATGGGCCAGATGGATGGGCCAGAGGCTGGATCAGTAAAGGGCAGAGAGCTCCACTCCCACTCAGACGCCAGCAAGGTGGAGGTGGGGTACTGGTATGGGCTGGTATCATCATAGATGAACTTGTGGGACCTTTTCGGGTTGAGGATGGAGTGAAGCTCAACTCCCAGACCTACTGCCAGTTTCTGGAAGACAACTTCTTCAAGCAGTGGTACAGGAAGAAGTTGGTATCGTTCAAGAAAAACATGATTTTCATGCAGGACAATGCTCCATCACATGCATCCAACTACTCCACAGCGTGGCTGGCCAGTAAAGGTCTAAAAGATGAAATAATAGTGACATGGCCTCCTTGTTTACCTGATCTGAACCTCATAGAGAACCTGTGGTCCCTCATAAAATGTGAGATCTACAGGGAGGGAAAACAGTACACCTCTCGGAACAGTGTCTGGGAGGCTGTGGTGGCTGCTGCACGCAATGTTGATCGTAAACAGATCAATCAACTGACAGAATCTATGGATGATAGGCTGTTGAGTGTCATCATAAAGAAAGGTGGCTATATTGGTCACTAATGTTTTTGGGTTTTGTTTTTGCATGTCAGAAATGTTTATTTCTAAATTTTGTGCAGCTATATTGGTTTACATGGTGAAAATAAACAAGTGAGATGGAAATATATTTGGTTTTTACTAAGTTGCCTAATAATTCTGCACAGTAATAGTTACCTGCACAAACAGATATCCTCCTAATGCCTGCTTTACACGCTTCAATAAATCTTTCAATCCGTCGTCGGGGTCAAGTTGTAAGTGACGCACATCCTGCATCGTTCGTGACGTATTTGCGTGGGACACCTACGTGCAATCAAGATTGAACGAAAATACGGTGATCGCATACACGTCGTTTATTCCTCATAGATTGGACATTTTGTTGTATAAACCTAGTCAATTGAAACGTGTGACATCCCTCATACGATTGTGATGTCTGAGGCTATGTGCGCAGGTGTGCGCTCTGCATCGCAGCTTAAAAAAGGTCCGCTTCAGAGCGCAGCTGAAAAGCTGCGTTCTGAAGCGCCTCACAATGTCTGTCATTCAGTAATGTCTGTCAGTCGGTCACTATCTCTGTCCCTCTCTCTCTTTCCATGTCAGGCTATCCCTCTTACCCCCTCTCTCATACTCACCGATCCCCGATCACCGGCGTGGCGCTGCACGGCTTTCTCACTGCTCCGGTGGCTTTTACTATTTTGAAAAAGCCGGCCGCTCATTAAACAATCTCGTATTCCCTGCTTTCCCCGCCCACCGGCGCCTATGATTGGTTGCAGTGAGACACGCCCCCACACTGAGTGACAGGTGTCTCACTGCACCCAATCACAGCAGCCGGTGGGCGTGTCTATACTGTGCAGTGAAAGAAATAATTAAATAATTAAAAAACCGGCGTGCGGTCCTCCCCAATTTTAAAACCAGCCAGATAAAGCCATACGGCTGAAGGCTGGTATTCTCAGGATGGGGAGCTCCACGTTATGGGGAGCCCCCCAGCCTAACAATATCAGTTAGCAGCCGCCCAGAATTGCCGCATAAATTAGATGCGACAGTTCTGGGACTGTACCCGGCTCTTCCCGATTTGCCCTGGTGCGTTGGCAAATCGGGGTAATAAGGAGTTATTGGCAGCCCATAGCTGCCAATAAGTCCTAGATTAATCATGTCAGGCGTCTCCCCAAGATGCCTTCCATGATTAATCTGTAAGTGACAGTAAATAAACACACACACCCAAAAAAATCCTTTATTAGAAATAAAAAACACAAACATATACCCTGGTTCACCACTTTAATAAGCCCGAAAAAGCCCTCCATGTTCGACGTAAGCCAGGATGCTCCAGCGTCGCTCTGCTGCATGGAGGTGACCAGAGCTGCAGCAGACACCGCCGCTCCTGTCACCTCCACGCAGCAAATGAAGACAGCCGCGCGATCAGCTGAGCTGTCACTGAGCTGTCACTGAGGTTACCCGCGGCCACCGCTGGATCCAGTGACAGCGGGTAACCTCAGCGACAGCTCAGCTGATCGCGCGGCTGTCTTCATTTGCTGCGTGGAGGTGACAGGAGCGGCGGTGTCTGCTGCAGCTCTGGTCACCTCCATGCAGCAGAGCTGGAAGCGACGCTGGAGCATCCTGGATTACGCCGGACATGGAGGGCTTTTTCGGGCTTATTAAAGTGGTGAACCAGGGTATATGTTTGTGTTTTTTATTTCTAATAAAGGATTTTTTCGGGTGTGTGTATTTACTGTCACTTACAGATTAATCATGGAAGGCATCTCGGGGAGACGCCTGACATGATTAATCTAGCACTTATTGGCAGCTATGGGCTGCCAATAACTCCTTATTACCCCGATTTGCCAACGCACCAGGGCAAATCGGGAAGAGCCGGGTACAGTCCCAGAACTGTCGCATCTAATGTATGCGGCAATTCTGGGCAGCTGCTGACTGATATTGTTAGGCTGGGGGGCTCCCCATAACGTGGAGCTCCCCATCCTGAGAAAATCAGCCTTCAGCCGTATGGCTTTATCTGGCTGGTTTTAAAATTGGGGGGGACCGCACGCCATTTTTTTAAATTATTTAATTATTTATTTCACTGCACAGTATAGACACGCCCACCGGCTGCTGTGATTGGGTGCAGTGAGACACCTGTCACTCAGCATGGGGGAGTGTCTCACTGCAACCAATCATAGGTGCCGGTGGGCGGGGAAAGCAGGGAATACGAGATTGTTTAATGAGCGGCCGGCTTTTTCAAAATAGTAAAAGCCGTCGGAGCAGTGAGAAAGCCGTGCAGCGCCGCGCCGGTGATCAGGGATCGGTGAGTATATGAGAGAGGGCTGCTCAATTCAGTTACTCAGGAGTTTAGCGGTCACCGGTGAGTCCTTCACCGGTGACCGCTAATCAGGACGCGACACAGACAGAGCCGCAGCATGACAATGAAGTCGGGTGAAGTTAACCCGAGTTCATTCTGATCGTGCGGCTCTTTCTGTGTCTGCTGTCATCTGCCATTCAGCTCTGCTACATGGCTGTCTGTGTCTGCTGTCAGCGGCCATGTAGCAGAGCTGAATGGCAGATGACATAGTAAAAACGCATCCCTACACATTACACACGCTTGGCAAGTCAATAAATAAAAAAAAAAAAAATGGTGCCCAATGCATATGTCACAGAACACATGATCTAAAGGATCGCACACAAAATTGATCAATTTAACATAGACTACTAACGCACGTGTGACAGCAAATGAACGACTTACGTGCAATCTCATAAGATCCCATATGCAACCTGGGCGTGTCACATCGCATACGAGATTGCACACCTAATTGTAAGGTGTAAAGCTGGCTTAAGGTAGCTAAATCTAAAAAAACACTCCATCTTCCAAAAATATTAAGCTTTGATATTTATGAGTCTTTTGGGTTGATTGAGAACATAGTTGTTGATCAATAATAAAAAAAAATCCTCTAAAATACAACTTGCCTAATAATTCTGCACACGGTGTAGGTACATATGTTATTGGTGGGACTCCCATACAGCATGATACTTATTAGGGCTTTCATTTCTAATATTGGTTATTTATGTGTACAACAAAACGTGTCTAATTTAAATAATTTTGTGGGAGAAATAATTTTCTGGAACAATTTCAAAGGTGCCAACACTTGGCTACAACTGTATAATTGTTGCCGACAGGAACACTGATGTAATGGCATGAAAATATTGACCATAATTCCCTTTTACACAGAAATCGGCTTATACTGGAAACCTCAGACTGCCGGCTCTCAATGTTTCGCTGCTCAAGACTATAAGGCTATGTGCGCACGTTGCGTAAATTCATGCAGTTACGCTGCGCTTTGCAGCGCAGCGTAACTGCATGCGTCCTGCGTCCCCTGCACAGTCTATGGAGATTGTGCAGGGGCCGTGCGCACGTGGCGTCTCAGAGCGCAGCGCTTCGGCTACTGCCGAAGCGCTGCGCAAAAAGAAGTGACATGTCACTTCTTTCCTGCGCTTTGCCGGCAGCTCCTGCTCTGTCTATGGCAGGAGCTGCAGGCAGAGCGCATGGAATCGGCGCTCACTACGGACATTTCTGCAGCGATCTAAAGCGCACATGTGCTCTTCAGATCGCTGCAGAAATATCTGCAGGGCTAGTACGCAACGTGCGCACATAGCCTAACGGGCTTTACACACTGCGATATCACTATCCAGCGTACCCGCCCCTGACGGTTGTGCGATCAGTTCTGCAGTTTTGGTCCATTTTTATCAAACATTATTTAAACCAGGTTAAAACTGGGTAGCATAGCAGGTTATAGCTACCAGGGAACTGGGTAGGGGCCATCCGGATCAACTGGCCTCCTGGGATCAGCACTCTGGGTTTGGGTACACTGGTCTCGTGCACCTCTATTGCCTCCTGGTGGCAGCTGGGGAACTGCTGCTGTTGCAGGAGCGGGGGCGGGTTTTTCTGCAGCGGCCCCTGCTGGACATATCTCTACATCCAGGACGTACCAGCCCCGCTCCCCATAGTGACGGGTGTAGGTGACCACATCACCTGAGTGATTGACTGCAGACTTTTGTGATAAGCCTGGACAATCCCTTTAATAATTTTACTGAACTTTTTTATGCGGATTTATCTCACCACTGACGAACAAAATCAGACGTGAAAACAGGTAGCATGATATTTACTTCAGTAGATTGCGTATGAAAAATGAAAGGGTTAGCTTCAATTAATCGCAAAGGGGCTAATCTTTGTGTAGATCTGCTGGTCAATCACAAACAACCTGCCATATCTGCAGCAAAATGTATCAGATATCTGCAACAGATCATGTAGTAAGTATGTCACATTTATAATATGCAGATCTAACAAGTGTGAACATACCCTAACTTGTTCACAAAGGAGAGAAATGCTGCTTTAGAAGGCTATGTGTGTGTGAAATTCCTGCACCAAATCTGCATTTCTTGGCAAGAAACCGCTGCATTTTTGCCATTTTTTTCCAGTGCGATTTTTATGTGTTTTTTATGCTTTTGGAGTTGAAAAACGCTTCCAAAAATGCTGAATGAATTGATATGCTGCAGTTTATGCAGTTTATTTTCTGCTGTAAATCTGCAAGGGAAAAAAGTAACGTGCACAACACTTCAGAATTCTCATTGACTTTGCTGGCATAAGGATTTGCATGCAGTTGTGTGACAAAACGCGATAAAAACGCAGTGTGTGAGCAGTGCGGCTGCTGTTATTTATACCCAGCACTTCTTTCTGATTGTTATCTTTCAGCAGAGTGAAGGCAGATAGCCGTAACGTACATGACTGAGGCAGTGATAGATCCAGGAAAGGGTTAAGGAGTAAGGGATGGGGGTTTTTACCTAAGGAATGTGGTGGTGGGGGTGAGCGAGCAGGAGGAGAGATGGGGGCAGGGGCCATATAAGAAATAGGTCCCATGTTAAGGTGTCATTCCTTTGTCCTGGACTCAAAGACTGAACAAGCAGTTGTAGAATGCCCGGGATACAGCATCTGTCCCTTCTGAACTTTCTGAACATCAAACTCTAAGAAGATCAAGACCTCCTGAGAGACTAACTTCTGAAATGGCCAATAGGACTCACAATAGGATCATAAGTCCTTCCGTTACTTCTAGGAAAAGAGCAAAGCGCAGCACGGCCTCTGATCCATTTTACAAACCAGGAAGGAAACTACAGTACAAGAATAACAAGGGACAGAGAAAAGAGCCCGACCATCTAACCAGAGAGACACCAAGAAGTGCAAGGAGAAAGTCCAGCTCTACTGAGGTGCCAGCCAGAGAAGCAGCCACACAAGCTACAACTGACGTGACCACAGCCCACCATGAATCCTTAGAACTTCCTCAACAAACTTTGCATCATTCTAGAGGACATCATACGGCCTCACCCCAGGAAATAAACCAACACGGGGGGATTGGCTTAGGACACACAACATTTCCGGATCCGGGTTCTCATTACACGAGGAGTGGTAGGAATCCAAAAAGACAACTGCGCAAAAGTACTTTAACCAGACAAAGACTTCTTCGGCCGGCTCAGGATTGGAGTCCGGCAAGAAATCTACAGCTACAAGACTCAGCAGAGATTCCAGACAATGACTATGACACAGATAACGACTCCCCACTAGAGGGCAGCAGCACGCAGCACTTCAATAATGGAGGGGCTGTAGAGACTATAACTAATACGTCACGAACGGCTGGTCAACCTAGGACGCAGCCAGGTATTGGTGAGAACACTTTTTCTTGTCCTATATCTAGTGTAACAACACCTGTAATGAGTCCAGTGGGGCTCAGTTGGGGGTACAGTTCCCGGCAATGTAGGATGGGATCTTAATTCAGTAGTACAGCAATTAGTGTCAGGGGTTAAGGAGGCTTTGAGTCAGTCTAGCTTACCCATAACTTCTTCTCCTATTGCTGCATGGTGCGGGAATGGTCGCCGGACATCGGAGGTGGTAAGTCAGTCGTGTGCTGATCCAGAGACACAGGAGGACGCAGTAATTTCACAAGGGGTTACATTATCTGATGCAGCAAAAGGAGAATTATATGTATGTTTTGAGGGTCCTCTAGGAATTCATTTGAAACAGGAGGTTAGGGAGAAGATTTGGGCCGACGAATATGTGGAAATATTTTCATTATTGCCCTTAGAAAAATATAACTTGGATAGAGTAAGGTTTGATGAGAGGAAAAGAGAGGAACAAGAAAGACGGTATTGTCTCATCCCCCAAACATTTAGCAATTGGTTCCAGGCCTTTGCCATATTAGCAAGTGTAATAGGCCAAAAAACTCCTGAACATTGCTCTGCCTTATTTCGTTACATGAATTCTATCGGGGAGGCGCACCGTGTGTATGGAGGTTTAGCATGGCTGCGCTATGATGAGCAGTTTCGCCAACGAAAGGCTGGTCGCCAAGGGATTCGTTGGGATCACAAAGATATTAGTTTATGGATGCGTCTCATGACAGCGCCACGTGGGGGTTAATCAGCCCTTTCAGGGCTATGTCGGCAGATCATCAGCAAGCGGATTGTCGGCAGCAAACAGAAAAGGTTGCTGCTGGCAGTTCAATGATAGCCAGTGCAGATTCGGAAACACATGCAGGTACAAACATGAATGCACCTTCTGTAGTGGAAACCATAGCCTATCAAAATGCTTTAAACGAAATAAAACCCCAACAGCAGAGATTAACCAAAAAGGGGGAAACCCCAATTAGACTCGGGGAGATGGCGGGCTATCTAAGCAGGTACCCAGATAGAAAAGCAGCACAATTGCTGGGGGAGGGTTTCTCAGAAGGTTTTAAGATCCCATCTACTTCAGGCCCATTAACCTGTTCTCGTAACCTTGCTTCAGCTTATACATATTCTCACATTGTCTCCACAAAACTAAACAAAGAAATTGACCTGGGCCGCATGGCAGGCCCATTCCCCAAAATGCCAATAGAAAACTTAAGGGTCTCTCCATTGGGGGTGGTCCCAAAGAAGGAACCCAATAAGTTTAGGCTGATCCATCATCTGTCCTTCCCTCATGGAAGCTCAGTTAATGATGGAAGGGATCAGGAACTTTGCACAGTCTCGTATACTTCATTTGATACAGCGATTGCATGGGTTCAGAAGTACGGCAGAGGAGCTTTAATGGCAAAAACAGACATTGAAGCTGCCTTTAGACTCTTACCAGTCCATCCAGAAAGCTTCCATCTCTTGGGTTGTCAGTGGCAGGTTTTATGTAGACTTGTGTTTACCGATGGGCTGCTCCATCTCATGCTCCTTGTTTGAATCATTTAGCACATTTTTGGAGTGGGTAGTAAAGAAGGAAGCCGGCGTGCGTTCTGTCCTGCATTATCTAGATGATTTCCTATGTATTGGTCCACCAAAGTCATTTGTTTGTGCTTCATTATTGGCAGCGATTCAGTCGGTTTTTAAGTGTTTTGGAGTACCGTTAGCATCAGATAAAACAGAAGGCCCGTCTACACTTATCAAGTTTTTAGGAATTTTGATTGACAGTGAAGCAATGGAGTGCAGATTACCGGATGACAAGGTCAGTGATCTGCTGGAGGCAGTCAGAGAAGCTAGATCCCACCGTAAGATCAGATTAAAGGATCTACAATCGCTGTTAGGAAAAATGAACTTTGCGTGTCGCATTATTCCAATGGGTAGAGTCTTTTGTAGGCGCCTAGCTGCAGCTACCTCAGGCATAACCTTTCCACATCACTTTGTGCGGCTGGCTAGAACATTAAAGGACGATCTGGCGGTATGGGAACAGTTCTTAATGGAGTTTAATGGGAGGTCATTGTGGATCAGACCACCGGTTTCAAATTTGGATCTAGACATCCACACTGATGCAGCGGGGTCAACTGGTTTTGGTGCATATTGTTCTGGACAGTGGTGTGCAGATAGGTGGCCAGAGAGTTGGAGAAACAATGGGTTAACACGAAACTTAGTCCTCCTTGAATTGTTCCCCATAGTGGTTGCTTGTGAAATTTGGTGCAATATTTTCCAAAACCGAAAAGTGAGATTTCATTGTGATAACTTGGGAGTTGTAGAAGTCATCAACAAACAATCAGCTTCTTCCCTGCCTGTTGTTACGTTGCTGCGTCATCTAGTGCTGCGCTGTTTAAAGTCAAATTGTCAGATTACAGCTGTGCATGTCCCCGGTGTTTGCAATTCTGTGGCTGATGCTCTGTCTCGTTTTCAGTGGGACAGATTCCGTTCGTTAGCCCCGATGGCAGAGGTACAAGGCAAGAAGTGTCCGGATTTTCTGTGGTCACTGCCAGTGACACCGCATACGCTCTGATAGAACGGTCTGTGGGTGTAAGCACATGGCAGAGGTACCAGTCAGCATGGAGGGAATGGGAAGACTTGTGTGCTCTAGTGGCACATGATGCCAGTGTACATGACAATGTTTCCTTGTTGTTATTTTACATTAGCAGGGCCTTTGTGGATGGTACTTCATTGTCCAGTATTGATAGTAAAATGTCTGGATTAGCTTTTTGGTTTAAGTTGCACGACTTCACTGATTACACAAAGCATTTTTTAGTTAAGCAGGCCCAAAAGGGTTACAGAAAAAGTTGTAAGAAGACCAGAGATAAACGGCGTCCGATTTCTTTCCAGTTATTGCAGCAGATACTGAGTGTACTAGGCTGAGTCTGGAGCAGTCCGTTTGAAGTGTTTCTCTTTAGTTGTGCATTCACACTGGCCTTTTTTTGGCGCTTTTGAGAATCAGCGAGTTGGTGTCGAGTAGCTCCACCAGAAGTGGGGGTCTACAAGACGAGGACGTGCATCAGTACACAGACAGATTAGAATGTTTTCTGGCAAAGTCAAAAACTGATCAACAGGGTAGAGGAAAATGGATCACATTGTTTCCTTTAAGCAATTCATGAGGATTGTAAGTCATTGTCACAATTTCAATTCACAGCAGTTCTTAAAAAATGCCTGACAATATTGGGAGAGTCTCCAAATGCATTCACTTCACACTCATTTAGGATAGGAGCAGCCACAGAAGCTGCTAGATGGGGCTTAGAGCCTGACATAGTTAAAAAAAAAAAAAAAAAATCGGGAGATGGGAATCGAGCAGATTTAAGAGTTACATTCGATTACATTTATTATAAATGGCGTACATGTATATATATGTGTACATTGTGGTAATCCTATAGTAGTTGTGTCTTCATTTAGATAATTGTGTGATAATTGTGTTTTTTGTTTTTTGTTTTAGCTGAACAGCAATGCCTGGTTTGGATCATGGGACATTCATTTGTTTTTTGGGGGGCCTTACGTGCTGCAGTCAGGCCTAATGGTAAACAGTTGGGGTTGCCCAGTTCCTTGGCACGGGTGACATGGATAGGAAAGAGGGGAATGCAGTGGCATCAGCTGTTGAGAGAAATCCAGTATCATGTGGAGTTCTACCGCCCCCCGGACGTCTTACTTATCCATTTAGGTGGTAATGATTTAGCAATAAGAACATCAAGACATTTAGTTAGGAACATAAAGCTTGATATGTTGAATTTATGGAGGTCTTACCCAGAAACAGTGGTGGTCTGGTCGGATATAGTAGCTAGACAAATGTGGAGAACAGCGCGATCAGTGGCTCGCATCAATAATACAAGGATAAAGGTTAATAAAAAAATAACAAAATTTGTGTTGGAAAACGGAGGGGTGGCCATACGTCACCAGATGCTGGAAAATACAAAGGAACATTTTTGGAGAGATGATAAGGTACATCTTAATGACATTGGCATTGATATATGGATGTTGGGAATACAAGAAGGAGTAGAACGAGCCATTAAGTTGTGGAGGAACTCACTCTTGTAAGGTGTCACAAGAGCGAGTCTTGGCGGGATGTGGTTGTTTAAACCCCCTCTTTGTTGGTTGGAGAATTATGTTTTTAATGGGGTCCCTGGGCCAGAGCTCAGCGGACAGTGGAATATGGGTCCCTGGGGAGGAGCTCAGTGGACAGTGGAATAGATGGGTCCCTGGGGAGGAGCTCAGCGGACACAAGGAAAATGATCAAGGGGTATACCCAGATTCCCCCTTGAGCTAGGTGTACACGGCGGAGGGGGATATGGGGCTGGGATTTATAACAACCACATCTCTGGGCCGATAATCTTGTTTTTTCTTGTTGATGTTTTTTCTTATTAAAAATAAAGGGCTGCTGTGGCCAAAATTTTAATCCATGTCACGCAGTGTGTGGTGTCTTATTTATTAGGTTTCCAGGAGCGCAATTCACTAGTCCATCAGTCAAGCAGAGTGAAGGCAGATAGCCGTAACGTACATGACTGAGGCAGTGATAGATCCAGGAAAGGGTTAAGGAGTAAGGGATGGGGGTTTTTACCTAAGGAATGTGGTGGTGGGGGTGAGCGAGCAGGAGGAGAGATGGGGGCAGGGGCCATATAAGAAATAGGTCCCATGTTAAGGTGTCATTCCTTTGTCCTGGACTCAAAGACTGAACAAGCAGTTGTCCCACCCACCCTCCCTATAATAAAGGGAAATGTATCAATATCAGGACTTTGCAACACTGTCAATATTCTAACAATGTTATTGGTATTCAACATCATCGGTATTTTATCAACATTATTAGTATTGTATCGTATTGTATCAATTGTTATCAGTAATGTATCCAAATTGACAATGTCATATCAACATATTAATATTGTATGTTACAGCAGCATTTGGCGGCGGCGGGATGTGGTTGTTTAAACCCCCTCTTTGTTGGTTGGAGAATTATGTTTTTAATGGGGTCCCTGGGCCAGAGCTCAGCGGACAGTGGAATATGGGTCCCTGGGGAGGAGCTCAGTGGACAGTGGAATAGATGGGTCCCTGGGGAGGAGCTCAGCGGACACAAGGAAAATGATCAAGGGGTATACCCAGATTCCCCCTTGAGCTAGGTGTACACGGCGGAGGGGGATATGGGGCTGGGATTTATAACAACCACATCTCTGGGCCGATAATCTTGTTTTTTCTTGTTGATGTTTTTTCTTATTAAAAATAAAGGGCTGCTGTGGCCAAAATTTTAATCCATGTCACGCAGTGTGTGGTGTCTTATTTATTAGGTTTCCAGGAGCGCAATTCACTAGTCCATCAGTCATGCCATAGTCAGCATTACTTCATGGCTGTTTCAGTTCCTCAGCATTTTCACAATCTCTGCAATGGATAAAAATATTCTAGATTAGATCTAAAGTTCCCCCTATGAATGCAACCTTTAAAATGATAGTCCATGGGTTGCAGCCATGTGCCTCTCTTAACCGAAGAACAATATAATTAAGAAATCCATTTATAAGTCACACTTTTTCCAGCTCTGTGAGTGATCTATCGCCCTATGGCCAGGGCTGCATTCAGGGCACTGGTACTGCTTCTGCCAGTGAAAATAAGGGGCCCACTGTGCAGTCACCAGTGAAACAAAGAAAATATTATTTCTGTTTGCAGCTCAATACAGTCAACTGTACTGTAAATCTGGAACTTTAGAAGCGTGGCATTCAGGAGAAGCAGCCAACCGCTCCATATTGGGAGTAGTACAATCGTTCTTTAACATTGCAAATAGTTCAACTTACTGTGCAAGTTGAATTGTTTGCATATATGTACAGCTCACTTACTTCCCTAATTCAGGGGCATAACTGTTAGAGACACTATAGTTTTGGTCACCATCAGTTAAGCAGAGGGCACTAATAGCTACTTACTATGGAGGTTGCACTGGCCCTTTTGAATAGGTGATAAGTGTTATGCGGGCGTCACACGGTACGATCTATCGTGTGATCGCACGAGTGATCGTACCCGCCCCCGTTGTTTGTGCGTGACGGGCAAATCGCTTCCCATGTCGCACAAAGTCGTTAAACCGCCGTAACACGTACTTACCTGCAGAGCGACCTCGCTGTGGGCGGCGAACATCCTCTTCCTGAAGGGGGAGTGACGTTCGGCGTCACAGCGACGTCACACAGCCGCCAGCCAATAGAAGCGGAGGGGCGGAGATGAGCGGAACGTAAACATCCCGCCCACCTCCTTCCTTCCGCATAGCCAGCGGGTGCCACAGGACGCAGGTAAGCTGTGTTCATCGTTCCCGGGGTGTCACACGAAGCGATGTGTGCTACCCCGGGTACGATGAACAACCGGCGCCATGAAAAATAAACAATTTTTTAAAAATAAGCGACGTGTACACGACTCACGATTTGTGACTGATTCTGTATCGCTCGGAGGTGTCACACGAGACGACGTCGTGAACGATGCAGGATGTGCGTCACACAAACTGTGACCCCGACGATGCATCGCACGATAGATCATCTCGTGTGACGCCCGCATTAGATCAGTGTGGTTCTCACTACCGGGACATCACATAACACCAAAAGTCCCCTGTCCTCCCTGTGGCTATGAGGAGCCACTCACACATGCGCTCTGCTGTTGCAATCTAGGTCTATGCCCCTGATAAAGACAGCTAAGTACTATCATCAACATTTTCATAGATTATGAGTTGAGCAGCAGTGGTGCAAGTGAAGGAATGGGCTGGCCCTGGTCTGCAGGGGCGCTGCTATGTTTTGCCAAGGAGGCTCCTTGTGCGGACATGCCATAGGGCAAGGAGCATGACACTTGCTGCTTCGGGACGGGGCTCATCTCACCCCTGCTGCCAGTCGTCGATGCCGTCAGGTATTAAGACACGCAACACCAGAGTTCACTTGGCCAACCAGTTTTTTTGTTTTCTTTTGTTCTTCACACTGTTATGGCAGACATGACCTTCCTTTCACTCTCAGTAGGGTACTACTCTTTGTTCTGTTCACCTCGCCTTCAATACTCCAGGGTCTGTGCCTCATCCCCTTAATACCACACACCTTTGTTCACTTCTAGGGCTAGTTGCTTCTCTATCCAGACGACTCTCTAAGCCCGCTGGGGTGAGCTGTAGGCTTCGGACCTCCCGAGGATACCTTGGAGTTCCCTGACTGGCCCTAGCACTGAGGCAACGTCCACTCACTTTGAACCCACTTCTCGACTGAGTTCCTCTGGAGCTCCCTTGTCTAGCTATCTGCCCTGCTTTCTGTCACACATCCCTTTCACTTGTTAACCAATGCTCATGTACAGTGGGTACCGAAAGTATTCAGACCCCTTTACATTTTTCACTCTTTGTTTCATTGCAGTCATTTGTCAAATTCAAAAGAGTTCTTTTTTTTCTCATTAATATACACTCTGCGCCCCATCTTGACAGAAAAAAACAGAAATGTAGATATTTTTGCAAATTTTATAAAAAAGAAAAACTGAAATATCACATGGTCATAAATATTCAGACCCTTTGCTCAGTATTGAGTAGAAGCACCCTTTTGAGCTAGTACAGCCATGAGTCTTCTTGGGAATGATGCAACAAGTTTTTCACACCTGGATTTGGGGATCCTCTGCCATTCTTCTTTGCAGATCGTCTCCAGTTCTGTCAGGTTGGATGGTGAATGTGGGTGGACAGCCATTTTCAGGTCTCTTCAGACATGCTCAATTGGGTTTAGCTCAGGACTCTGGCTGGGCCAGTCAAGAATGGTCACAGAGTTGTCCTGAAGCTACTCCTTTGTTATTTTAGCTATGTGCTTAGGGTCATCGTCTTGTTGGAAGATGAACCTTCGGCCAAGTCTGAGGTCAAGAGCACTCTGAAAGAGGTTTTCTTCCAGGATATCTATGTACTCGGCCACATTCATATTTCCTTCAATTGCAACCAGTCGTCCTCTCCCTGTAGATGAAAAATACCTCCCTGGCATGATACTGCCACCACCATGCTTAAATGTGATGAGGTACCTGGTTTTCTCCAAACATACCGCTTAGAATTATCACCAAAAAGTTCTATCTTCATCTCATCAGCCCAGAGAATCTTATTTCTCATAGTCTGGGAGTCCTTTATGTTTTTTTTGCAAACTCTATGCAGGCTTTTATACTGTATGTCTTGCACTGAGGAGAGGCTTCCGTCGGGCCACTCTGCCATAAGGGCCCAACTGGTGGAGGGCTGCAGTGATAGTTGACTTTGTGCAACTTTCTCCCATCTCCCTACTGCATCTCTGGAGCTCAGCCACAGTGATCTTGGGATTCTTCTTTACCTCTTTCACCAAGGCTCTTCTCCCATGATTGCTCAGTTTGGCTGGACGGCCAGGTCAAGGAAGAGTTCTGGTGGTCCCAAACGTCCTCCATGTATGGATTATGGAGGCCACTGTGCTCTTAGGGATCTTGACTACTGCAGAAATTCTTTTGTAACCTTGGCCAGATCTTTGCCTTGCCACAATTCTGTCTCTGAGCTCCTTGGGCAGTTCCATTGACCTCATGATTCTCATATGGTGTGACATGCACTGTGACCTGTGAAGTCTTATATAGACAGGTGTGTGCCTTTCCAAATCAAGTCCCATCAGTTTAATAAAACACAGCTGGACTCCAATGAAGGAGTACAACCATCTCAAGGAGGATCACAAGGAAATGGACAGCATATGACTTAAATATGAGTGTCTGAGCATGTGATATTCCAGTTTTTCTTGTTTAAAAAAAATTGCAAAAATGTCTACATTTCTGTTTTTTTTCTGTCAAGATGGGATGCAGTGTACATTAATGAGAAAAAAATGAACTTTTTTAAATTTACCAAATGTCTGCAATGAAACAAAGAGTGAAAAATGTAAAGGGGTCTGAATATTTTCTGTACCCACTGTAACATCTCTTCTAAAACTTGCTTTACAGTCAGATATGCAGTTTTCTTATGCTTTAATATTTGCTGCTGCGCAAAGCTACATCATTTCCTCAGCTTCCAATTAAACCATCCCATGCTATCCCTGGACATCTGTAGTTATCAGAGTCACTGACACCATATAGGACCTACAAGATGAACTATTCTCTTCCAGAAGGCAAGTTCATAATGCTTTGGAAAAATAGTAGCCTATCCCAGCTCCCTGTATCCCCTTGCATCCAGAACTCCACTAACGTCACCAATTTGTATTATGGACATTGGGGTCTTACCCAATTTATAAATTATAGGCCGTAACTTTAGAAACCTTCTCATTGTCCTTATATTTCCTATACTTTGTATTTGTATGTAATGTTATGACTTCTGTTGTATTCAGAAACATTTTACTCTGTTTACATCACACCATGCTTTGCCGGAAATGTTGTCTGATACACCCCATTCTTTATGGATGAGGACCATCAGGGACTCGGGGTTCCCAACGTTTTGATGGAAAAGTAGTACACTGATACCTCGGTTTTCGTAATCCATCTGAATACAATCAATGAAAACCGAAACCAATGAAATCCAAAGCAATTATTTCCATAGGAATCAATGTAAATGCAATTATTTGTTTTAGACACTAATATGCATACCAAAAACACATTTTATAGAGAATAAAGACAGTGTTTAATACTAAAAACAATAAGAAATGAATATAAAATGAATATAGGAATATTAAATGAATATAAAACAACTAGAAGGTGGCCCGATTCTACGCATCGGGTATTCTAGAATTTACGTATTGTGTAGTTCATGTATGATTTTTGTTATAGATATAGATATATATATATATATATATATATATATATATATATATATATATATAGATGTTGTTGTGTGTAGTTACCAAGTGTTTGTGTAGGGCACTGTACATGTTCTGGGTGTTGTCTGGGTGTGGCGGGGGGTGAGAGCGGTGTTGTATGTGTGTTGCGTTGTTTGTGGAGCGCTGTGTGTCTGTCGCGTTGTGTGTGTGTGTGTTGCGCGGTTTGTGTGGGTGTGGTGTGTTTTGGGCGGAGGTATGTTTTGTGCAATGTGTGTGTTGTGCGGTATGTGCGTATATTTATGTATGCCGCGGTGTTTGTGTGTTGGGTGTTGTGTGTGTGCAGCGTTGTCTGTGTGTGTGGGTGTCTGTGTATGGCGGTGTTTGTGGTTCCCTGTGTGTGTGTGTGTGTGTGTTGGGGGGAGGTGTGCACCTCCCATCGTGCTCCATCCCCCATGCTGCGCACCCCCCATCATGCCCCCTCCCCTATGCTGCGCATTTCCCATCGTGCTCCATCCCCCATGCTGCGCACCCCCCATCGTGCTCCATCCCCCATGCTGCGCACTCCCCATCGTGCTCCATCCTCCATGCTGCGCACTCCCCATCGTGCTCCATCCTCCATGCTGCGCACTCCCCATCGTGCTCCATCCCCCATGCTGCGCACCCCCCATCGTGCTACATCCCCCATGCTGCGCACCCCCCATCGTGCTCCATCCGCCATGCTGCGCACTCCCCATCGTGCTACATCCCCCATGCTGCGCACTCCCCATCGTGCTACATCCCCCATGCTGCACACTCCCCATCGTGCTACATCCCCCATGCTGCGCACCCCCCATGGTGCTACATCCCCCATCGTGCTCCATCCGCCATGCTGCGCACTCCCCATCGTGCTACATCCCCCATGCTGCGCACTCCCCATCGTGCTACATCCCCCATGCTGCGCACCCCCCATCGTGCTACATCCCCCATGCTATAATAGTTCTCCTATTATACTCAGAGAGGAGTATAATAGCAGGACTGTAATAGGAGGAGTAGTCCTGGGGGGAGAGGAGTATAATGCCGGCTCCCTGCACATGTGTACCGGGAGCCGGTGTACGCTGGTAACTATGATACACATCGGGTAACTAAGGGACCTTAGTTACCCGATGTGTATAATGGTTACCAGCGTTCACGGGCTCCGTCAAGATCCAAGCATCGCAAGGTTATGTCTGGCGCTGCTGAGATTGTGACGGAGCCGGTGTACACTGGTAACTATGATACACATCGGGTAACCAAGGGGCCTTAGTTACCCGATGTGTATAATGGTTACCAGCGTTCACGGGTTCCGTCAAGATCCCAGCATCGCAAGGTTATGTCTGCGATATCCCAGGATGTTGTGAGTGTGTGGATGTGATGTGTGAGGTGTGTGTGAGAGTGAGTGTGATCTGATGTGTGTGTGTGTACTCACCTGGGAGTCGGAACTCCGTGTCAGTTGGGCCAGAGCGAGCGTGCATTGCGTGAGGGGGGCGGGGCCTGCAGAGAGCCGGGGCGAGAGGCCAATCCGTGTGGGGGGCGGGGCCATGGCGAGCCCAGCGGCCAATCAGCTTTGTGTCACCGTAAGGACACAATTTTGGAGCATGACAGACAGACAGACAGAATAAGGCAATTATATATATAGATAATGTAAAGAATAAATACATTTTATCTTATATTTGTTACATACATTTTGAATCTGATGAGCGGGGTGATACTCACATAATGCCACAGAGAGCAGGAGATTGCGTGGATCACCGTTTGTTGTCTCAAAATTAGCAGCGTAGTCACGTGGGTATGCAGATAAAAACAGATGAAAACCGAGACAAATTTTTAGTGTCAAAAATCAACAAAAAACGAACCCAACGATAACCGATGTCAACGAAAACCGAGGTACCACTGTACACCATTTTTCCTGTCAAATATGGTGGAATCTGTAACGTAGGTTTTGATCGGTGCTTGTGATGCAGACGTAAACTAAGGGGTACTTTGCACGTTGCGACATCGCTACTGCGATATCGTCGGGGTCAAATCGAAAGTTTCATAGTTTCATAGTTTCATAGTTTTTAAGGTTGAAGGGAGACTCTAAGTCCATCTAGTTCAACCCGTAGCCTAACATGTTGATCCAGAGGAAGGCAAAAAAACCCCAATGTGGCAAACAAGTTCCAATGGGGAAAAAATTTCCTTCCTGACTCCACATCCGGCAATCAGACTAGTTCCCTGGATCAATACCCTGTCATAAAATCTAATATACATAACTGGTTATATTAAATTTTTCAAGAAAGGCGTCCAGTCTCTGCTTAAATGTTAGTAGTGAATCACTCATTACAACATCATGCGGCAGAGAGTTCCATAGTCTCACTGCTCGTACAGTAAAGAATCCTCGTCTGTGATTATGATTAAACCTTCTTTCCTCAAGACGTAGCAGATGCCCCCGTGTTCCAGTCGCAGGCCTAGGTGTAAAAAGATCTTTGGAAAGGTCTCTGTACTGTCCCCTCATATATTTATACATTGTGATTAGATCTCCCCTAAGCCTTCGTTTTTCCAGACTAAATAACCCCAAGTTTAATAACCTGTCTTCGTATTGCAGCCCCCCCATTCCTCTAATAATCTTGGTCGCTCTTCTCTGCACCCTCTCCAGTTCAGCTATGTCCTTCTTATATATCGGTGACCAGAATTGTACACAGTATTCTAAGTGCGGTCGCACTAGTGACTTGTACAGAGGTAGAACTATATTTTTTTCATGAACACTTATACCTCTTTTAATACATCCCATTATTTTATTAGCCCTGGCAGCAGCTGCCTGACACTGTCCACTAAAGTGAAGTTTACCATCCACCCATACACCCAAGTCTTTTTCTGTGTCTGTTTTACCCAGTGTTCTACAATTAAGTACATAATCATAAATGTTATTCCCTCTACCCAAGTGCATGACCTTACATTTATCTACATTAAACTTCAATTGCCACTTCTCAGCCCAATCCTCCAATTTACATAAATCTCCCTGTAATATAAACTTATCCTCCTCTGTATGATTACCCTGCAGAGTTTAGTATCATCTGCAAATATTGAAATTCTACTCCGCATGCCCCCAACAAGGTCATTTATAAATATGTTGAAAAGAAGCGGGCCCAATACTGACCCCTGTGGTACCCCACTATGAACTGAGACCCAGTCCGAGTACGTACCATTAATAACCACCCTTTGTTTCCTATCACTGAGCCAGTTTTTAACCCAGTTACACATATTTTCCCCTATCCCCATTATTCTCATTTTATGTACCAACCTTTTGTGTGGCACCGTATCAAAAGCTTTTGAAAAGTCCATATACACAACATCCACTGCATTTCCCTGGTCCAGGCTTGAACTTACCTCTTCATAGAAGCTGATCAAATTAGTTTGACAGGATCGATCCCTCATAAACCCATGTTGATACTCTGTCATAAGGTTATTTTTCTTGAGATACTCCAGTATAGCATCTCTCAAGAAACCCTCAAGGATTTTACCAACCGTAGAGGTTAAACTTACCGGCCTATAATTTCCCGGCTCAGTTTTTGTCCCCTTTTTGAATATTGGCACCACATTTGCTATGCGCCAGTCCTGCGGTACCGACCCTGTTATTAAGGAATCTGAGAAGATTAAAAATAATGGTCTATCTATCACAGAACTCAATTCCTGTAGTACTCTGGGGTGTATGCCATCCGGGCCCGGAGATTTGTCAACCTTAGTGATTTCGAGGCGGTGGCGTACTTCCTGCTGGGTTAAGCAGGTAATATTCAAGGGTGAATTTATGGCATCACTGGTCATGTCATCTGCCATGGCATTTTCTTGTATAAAAACCGTAGAAAAAAAGTCATTCAGCAGGTTGGCTTTACCCTCATCCCCTTCCACCATTTCACCAAGACTATTTTTAAGGGGGCCAACACTATCGCTTTTCAGTTTTTTACTGTTTATGTAGTTAAAGAATATTTTAGGATTATTTTTACTTTCTCTCGCAATGAGTCTCTCTGTCTCAAACTTAGCTAACTTAATTTGCTTTTTACATATTTTATTTAATTTTCTATAATTATATAATGCCTCATCACTACCTACCCTCTTTAATTCTTTTAAGGCTTTCTGTTTTTCTTTTATTGCTTCCCTTACAGCTCTATTTAGCCATAGGGGTTTCCTCCTATTTCTAACATGTTTGTTCCCATAGGGTATATTTTCTGCACAAGCCCTATTCAGGATGCTCATAAAAGTCTCCCATTTGCTTTGTGTACTTTTATTACTTAGTACATCATCCCAGTTTATTGCACTAAGATAATCTCTCAACCGTTTAAAATTTGCTTTCCTGAAGTTTAGTGTCCTTGTAGCCCCTCTACTATACATCTTACTAAAGAATACATGAAAACTTATTATTTTGTGATCACTATTCCCCAAGTAACCCCCAACTTGTATATTTGATATGCGGTCTGGCCTATTGGTTAGTACAAGGTCTAGTAGTGCTCCCCCTCTTGTGGGGTCCTGTACCATTTGTGAAAGGTAATTATCTTTCATTGTTATCAAAAATCTATTTCCTTTGCTGGAACTGCAAGTTTCTGTTCCCCAATTTATATCAGGATAGTTAAAGTCCCCCATAATAATTACCTCTCCGAGACTCGCTGCTTTATCAATTTGCTTTATGAGGAGATTCTCTACCTCTTCCATAATATTCGGCGTCTTATAACACACCCCTATCAGTATTTTATTATTCATTCTCCCCCCCCTTATCTCCACCCATAGGGACTCTACATTCTCAGTACCCTCACATATGTTGTCACGCAGGATGGGTTTTAAGGATGATTTTACATATAGACACACACCTCCCCCTCGCTTATTTGTACGGTCATTCCTGAATAGGCTATAACCCTGTAAAGTAACAGCCCAGTCATAGCTCTCATCCAGCCATGTCTCTGATATCCCCACTATATCATAATTTTCTTCCAACAATATTAATTCTAATTCCTCCACCTTATTTGTGAGGCTTCGGGCATTAGTGTACATGCACGTTACGTATGACTCTGTACCTATATTCCTGCTTACTGTATTGACTGTCCTAACCCTTCCCCCCGTACCACCCCCAATTTCATTACTTGTGCCCTGGTCACTATCTGCACTATATTCCCCTTCTATAAAGTGAATACCCTCGCCCCCCATTCCTAGTTTAAACACTCCTCCAACCTTCTAGCCATTTTCTGCCCCAGCAGAGCTGCACCCTCCCCATTAAGATGCAGCCCATCCCTAGCATAGAATCTGTAGCCAACTGAAAAGTCGGCCCAATTCTCCAGGAACCCAAAACCCTCTTTCCTACACCAATTCTTGAGCCACCTGTTAACCTCCCTGATCTCTCTTTGCCTCTCTGGTGTGGCTCGTGGCACAGGTAGTATTTCCGAAAATACCACCTTTGAGGTCCATGCTTTAAGCTTACAACCTAATTCCCTGAAATCATCTTTAAGGACCTTCCACCTACCTCTAACTTTGTCATTTGTGCCAATATGTACAATGACCGCTGGGTCCTCCCCAGCCCCTCCCAGTAATCTGTCAACCCGATCAGCGATGTGCCGAACTCGAGCGCCAGGAAGACAACACACTGTTCGGCGATCCCTGTCTTTGTGACAGATTGCCCTATCTGTCCCCCTAATAATTGAGTCCCCCACTACCAGTACCTGTCTTGCCTGCCCTGCACTCCTATTCCCCCCCTTACTGGAGCAGACACTCCTCTGGCGTTCAGAGGTCATGCCTTGCTGCAGCAATGCTACCCCTGTAATGACATCCCCCTCATCTGCCAAGTTTGCAAACCTATTGGGGTGTGTCAGTTCAGGACTAGCCTCCCTAGCACTTTTCCCTTTACCCCCCTTTCTAACTGTCACCCAGCTACCTACCTCACCGTCCTGCCGCTCCCTACTACGATCCTCCCCCACATCTGACCCAGCAAGCTGCTGCTCAGTGAGCAGCACACTCCTTTCCATATTGCTAATGCATCTCAGAGTTGCCAGCTGCTCATTTAGATCCAGTATCTGGGCTTCCAAATGTGCAACTTGCGCACATCTCGAACAACAGTATGCACCCTCGAACGGCTTTTCAAGGACTGCATACATGAGACAAGATGTACACTGGATCGCATTAGCAATAGTGGAGCACATTTTCTAATGGGGATAGCACTAAACAAATGTTAAGTAATTAAACAACTAAATACAAACAATTCTACTCACACTTACTTTTGCTCACACTTTGCTCACTTACGCTCACAATGAAGAAGACAGGCTAAAATTCGCGCGCCGCTTGGCGCGTGGCTTTCAGAAGTCTTCCTTCCGGCTGTAACGGCCAAAACCCGGTTCTCCTTGAGCTCGCGGTGACTCTTCACTTATCCCAGAAGGCACTGGGAATATGCAAATTATCCTCGCAAGACTCCTTCCCTGGCTGGGAGTGGCCGGCCGGTAACGACGTCGCAATGTGTAAAGCCTAGATGCGCCAATAAACGATCGCAAAAGCGTCGTAAATTGGTGATCTGTGTAGCGTCGGACATTTTCATAATGTCAATACAAAACACTATGGTTTGGTTTAATTAATATCCCAAACCAGAATGAAGCTATAGAAATCAATATATTATTAAAATAATTTTTATTTCAAATATCAAAATTTAATACATACAATAATAAAATTTCCAAAAGGAGTTCCACTTAAATACAACAAGGGACATGAGGGGTTAATGAGGAATATATATTAATTATACATATACATGGATTTTAATAGATTGTTTAATAATACATATCCCTGGTGAGTGATCAGTCTGTTCTATAAATATAATTAAATATGCATATAGTTAGTATATATGTAGATACGCATAAATATCTCTGGTTAAATTCATTTCAACCACGCGAACCATTAATTCAAACAATTAATAAATAGCCATATAATAAGGTGTGTAAAATAAATAATAAACTTCACTACTTATAAAGTGCTTATTTTTGTATAATTATTCACCAAATTCTATGAAACAAGTGCTTATAATTTATTTAATATGGTTCACATTGCTGAAGTTTCCCCAGAGATACTCAGGCTCCACAATTCCCTGTAGTCACTCATCATGCATATATTCAAACAGACTAGTAACCTATAGTATTTAGATCACCCAAGGTTGACAGCTTTATTGCTACTTAAGTGCAAAGTGCAGGATACACGCTACTTCCTGATATAAGTGACGGACCAGCCGTATTCACCATGAACACATGGAAGGCATAAAAACCTGCACAGTACTTACTTAAATCCCTCCACGTCCCGTCACCCCAACATGTTTCGCCTTTTCTTCTTCGGGGGGCGTGTGACAATGTCCCTTGTTGTATTTAAGTGGAACTCCTTTTGGAAATTTTATTATTGTATGTATTAAATTTTGATATTTGAAATAAAAATTATTTTAATAATATATTGATTTCTATAGCTTCATTCTGGTTTGGGATATTAATTAAACCAAACCATAGTGTTTTTTATTGATGTTTTGAAGCTGAACCACTTTGTGGGGAAATAAAATTTATATGGGCACATGGTAAATGAAATAATTTTCATAATGTCGCACCAATAGGAGATACGATGTTGTTCCTCGTTCCTGCGGCAGCACACATCGCTGTGTGTGAAGCCGCAGGAGCGAGGAACATCTCCTTACCTGCGTCCACCAGCTATGCGGAAGGAAGGTGGCCGGGATGTTTACGTCCCGCTCATCTCCGCCCCTCCGCTTCTATTGACCGCCTGCCGTGTGACGTCGCTGTGATGCCGCACGACCCGCCTCCTTAGGAAGGAGGCGGGTCACCGGCCAGAGCGACGTCGCAGGGCAGGTAAGTGCATGTGAAGCTGCCGTAGCGATAATGTTCTCTACGGCAGCTATCACAAGATATCACAGGTGCGACAGGGGCGGGTACTATCGCGCTCGGCTTCGCTAGCATCGGCTAGCGATGTCGCAGCGTGCAAAGTACCCCTAAGTAATGAGTTCTTGAATTTAAAGGGAATCTGTCACCTAGTATTTGGCACCTAATCTGAGAGAAGCATAATGTAGATACAGAGACCCTGCTTTCAGCAATGTCACTTACTAGGCTGCTTGCTGTAGTTTTGATAAAAATCCCCAATTTATCAGCAGGAGAATATCACTAAATACTAGTAAACCTGCTGCCAGATCATCAAGTATATTCATGAGCTCTGTATAACCCCACACCATCACTATGGTAATTGGTAGATTTCTGTGTACACTGTATATGGGTTGAAAGCTGATAATCAGTGTTGTAGGCAGTTTATAGAGTTCAGCATTCAGATACTTGCTAGATCTGCAGCAGAGAAAACAGTAATTATATAAAATGACATAACGAATCAGGGTATGTGCCCCCATATTATCCTGCATTTAGGTGAGGTAGCAAAATCTTGGTGACATATTCCTTTTAAAGGAAACCTGTCAGCAGATTATTGCTATGTAAACTGAAGACATCATGTGGCAAAGATTAACACAGATAATTCAGGGATGCCTGTCTGTCAAGGTCTAATCTGTTGTGTATTTGTTATGTTTGTTTAAGTAGCAGGATTTCTCATTGCTTGGAGTACATTGTCACCCACAAGGCGGTCTGACACCCCCCTCCTCTGATTGACACCTCACTGTCAATGTACAATCTCTATTGTGAGCATGGCTGGGGTGGTACAGCTCTCAGCTCTGCTACATGGCTAAATAAAAAATCTGATACATTGTTGGATTCAGGATCTCTTTGCCTTCATCAAAGTATTTCTAAAGATCTTATATTGTATGCTAAAGAGCGAGGGGACTAGTCCTCAGGGCGTTAGTTCCCCTGGCTACTCGGCCCCATTAGCATGTTAGTATGCCCCTGTGGGCGTGGTAACATGCTAATGAATGCGCAGCGTCAGAGGATGATCTCACTAACCTCTCCACCACCATCGCATTCGACGTTGGATTTTGGCTCAGTACACATGACCCCGGAGGTTCGGTCATGCGCACTATGAAGCTGGCTTCAAACTGAAGTAGTGCGCATAACTGGAAGTCCGGGGTCATGCGCACTGAGCTGAAGTCCAGGAGTCAGACTCGATGGCGGCAGAGAGATGAGTGAGATCATCCTCTGACACTGCGCATTCATTAGCATGTTATCACACCCACAGGTGCCCACAGGGGCGTACTAACATGCTAATGGGGCCGGCTAGCAAAGAGAAACTAACGCCCAGGGGACTAGTCCTCTCGCTCATTAGCATACGATATAAGATGTTTAGAAATACTTTTCTAAAGATCTCTTTATCTATGCTAGTGTATACAGGGACGGTTAGGCAGGGATTAGCAATATACACCCAGAACTGCTCTTGATTCTGGGTGCATATTGGACCTGACAGGTTCCCTTTAAGCGATGTTGTGCATGGCTATATTTATAAAAATACCATGTTTAAATATGTTATAATATTTTATGATAAGTGACCTGTTTAATACCACAAGCAAATAAAAATAAGTCAAATGATGAGCTATTTCTTTTATTAGGACCAGTCTACAGTAAAGTAATAAGTGGATATAAAGATAGTAGTAGATATTTTTGCAAACATAGAAAAACAACCATTTAAATGTCAAGAATATCTTGTAAACTATTAATGCAGCCAATTATTGAGTATAATAAAGAATTCAAAATAACATTTTCCATTTACTATAATTACTACATCTATGATTTCAGGAATGGGACATTGAATGCAGCAAGTAGAACCTCCCAAGCATTTTCAGTTTGGTCACATCCAGCCCACACATTCTTGAACGCTGTGCACCTATGTGCCATGTCCTCCCACAGAGTATGTCCTGTGTACTAGAAGATGTTTCCTATATGCAATACTAACATTTTCTGCAGCTCTTCTAAGTGGTATAATACAACTTAGGTGATAACTGTTTGCAGTCCAAAAAACCTTTCTTGCATGTTGGCTGATCATTAATTAAAGGGGTTATGCAGGACTTTTACTATTTTTGTGTATGTGACTAAGAACTAAGATGCAGGTACAGTAGTTGCTAACTACCTGCCTGATCTGCACAAGAACAAGCTCATCCGGCTTAGTCGCGATTCTGCTACTTCACTTCACCTCACGTCAGCACATTGCTTTTCCTCTTCTGGTCTGCAACGAAGCGTCAATGTAGGCATCAGGCTAATCAACAGCTTGCTCCCCGCAGTTAGGTAGCGGGGAGCCGACTGACGATGAGCATGAGATTGACAGAGACGCCCTGTCAACCGGCAGAGCGGAAAAGAAGTCGCTGCTCTGTTGAATTGATATTAGCAGAAGAGGGCACTCACCATCAGGATAGGAGCAGTCCATGACCGTTCGAAGATAGCAGAAATCGTGGCCAGGCAGGTAGTTAGCAAATACCAGCCTGTTAGTTCTAAGCTCCATATGCAAAAATATTAGAAGTCCCTAATAAGCCCTTTTAGGCTGCATTCCTACGATGCGCTTTTCTGCACCATTTCTGCACTCATTAAGTAGATTGGGTTACTTTATTCATTGGTTTTTGAGTGTGTTGTGTTCACTTGCGTTTTTGACACTGGGGTTTTTGTCCCTTCTTGGTATGTCATGTTTAAGCAAAGCTGTTTTATTTTTTATATATAACCTAAAAAATGAATAGGCATATAAATTATATACATTTATTTTATGGAAATATAATAATGACAATTACATGCAGCTTTTTATTAGTCCTACACTTGCACATCTTTTTAACACATATACTGTATATCACATTGCTTTCACTTTCAATGCATTTTTCTGTTTCCCCTTTATTCTTTTTATACATTTAACACGTTCTCTTGCACGCATTTACTCACATGTCATTTTATTTCAATTACATTCATCACATATGTTTTGTATTTCTTTATTTCTATTATGTGTTGCATATCATAAATCCTTATTATTAGTATTTTGCACTGATCTTCACATCATCTTCTGTCATTTGGGATGGGTTTTCTTCATTTCCCTTTTCTAATACGGTACCTTATGAGCCTTCCCGATGCATGCGCCTGGCTCACCTCTGTTTTGGATAGATTGACTTTAAGTCATGAACAGGGACACTGTTGCACTTCATTGACGTGAGCCTCACCGCCAACATGGAGATAATGCAAATGCGTGTGCAGCGGCGGCCCTCATTGATAATTGCCAGCAGCTACATCCAGGCTTTATTAACTGGCCATTTCCCCCTCCACCACACTCCCTGATGAAGTTGTAGTGAAATGTGCATTGGAGTGGTATGAGGGGGTTGTGGCAAGCCATGTATGGTTGATATCGATATATAGTATTTCACAAAAGTGAGTACACCTCTCACATTTTTGTAAATATTTTATTATATCTTTTCACGGTACAACACTGAAGAAAGTAATCAGTGTACAGGTTGCATAACAATGTAAATTTGGTTTCCCTTTAAATAACTCAACACACAGCCATTAACACGAAAACTACTGACAACAAAAGTGAGTACAGCTCTAAGTGAAAATTACCCAATTAGCTATTTTCCCTCCCCTGTGTCATGAGATTCATTAGTGTTACAAGTTTTCAGGTGTGAACGGGGTAAATTGTGGTGTTATTGCTCACATACTCTCTCATATTGGTCATGGGAAGTTCAACATGGCACCTAATTGCAAATAATTCTCAGAGGATCATTGCTCTACATATAGATGGCCTAGGCTATAAGAAAATTACCACCACCCTAAAACTGAGCTTCAGCACGGTGGCCAAGACCATACAGTGGTTTAACAGGACAGGTTCCACTCAGCACAGGTCTCATCATGGTCGATCAAAAAGTTGAGTGCACATGCTCAGCCTCATATCCAGAGGTTATCTTTTCAAAATGGACATATGAGTGCTGCCAGGATTGCTACAGAGGTTATAGGGGTGAGGAGTCAGCCTCTCAGTTTTAAGACCATATGCCGCACACTGCATTAAATTGGTCTGCATGGCTGTCATCCCAGAAAGAAGCCTCTTCTAAAGATGAATAACAAAAAAGCCCACAGTTTGCTGAAGACAAACAGACTAAGGACAGAATGACTGGAACCAGTTCATTGAAGGAACCATGAATGCCAACATGTACTATGACTTCCTGAAGCAGAGCATGAGCACCTTCCTTCAGAAAGTGGGCCACAGGGCAGTATTCTAACATAATATCGACCCAAACATACCTCTGAGATGACCATGGCCTTGCAAAAGAAACTAACTGTAAAGGTGCTGGACTGGCCAAGCATGTCTCCAGACCTAAACCCTACTGAGCCTCTGTAGGGCATCCTCAGCACAAGGTCTCTAACATACCCCAGTTCCATAATGTCATGGAGAAAAGGAAGAGGATTCCAGTAGCAACCTGTGAAGCTCTAGTGAACTCCATGTCCAAGAGAATTGCAGTGTAAAAAGCCAGCATCCCTGCACTGTCCTGCCTTTTCTTCTCGGCCGAGATGTCGATGTACTCACCACCGTGGTCAGCCTGCTTACATCCCTGCTACTTATGCTGTCCCCACGCTCCAGGAACAGCACATGTCGAGCATGTCTCCTGGCAATGTCTTTAGGGCTCACCTCTTAACAGGGCAGCACGCTCACTCAGAAGTTGTTCCTCAGCCTGCTGCTGGAAGGCACTGGGTATTTAAGGGACTTTCCCCTGAAGGGAGGTGCCTCAAAATTAGGTTCCTCGTTAGTCTGTTCCCGTCAGTACTCCAGTCTGCTGTCTGCATGTTGTCTTAGGCTAGTTTCACACTTGCGTTCAGCGCATTCCGTCACTATGGAGAATATCGCAGTCCGTTAACGGACTGTGCTATTCTCCATAGAGTTGTATGGACGATGCACTGTAACGCAAGTGTCTGCGTTGCATCCGCTGGACGACGCAGCGTCGTTATTTTGACGCTGCGTCAGGCGGATGGAACGCTGCATGTAGCGTTTTTCTGCGCTTGGCGGAGTGTCAAAAAAACGCAACCTGCAGGAATCCGTTAGGCGTCCGTTGTTTTTATAATGGACGCCTATGGTGGCGGATTCCGTTAGAATGCGTCATTTGACGGATTACGTTAACGCAGCTGTCTTTACACAACTGCGCATGCTCAGATGTGTAAAGTCAAAGAAAAAAAAATACAACGGATTGCGTTATTTTTATGATCTGTAGCATGCATTGTGCCACTATATGCAATGCATCCGTTGCATGCGTCACACAACGCAATGCTACGGATCCCGTCCAACGCAAGTGTGAAACTAGCCTTAGTTTCTGAACTCATTCTGCCTCTCCGTGTTCCCAAATCTGTCTTGTCTGTCTCCTGAACCAGCACCTTTCCTGCTAGTCCATCTCCTGTACCTGTCCTGCCTGTTTCCTGAAGCAAAATCTGTCCTGTCAGTCTGTTTCCAGTTCCTGAACCCTACCTGCCTGTCTATGTACCCGATCTTCCTGTCTCCACTACCAGCCTATCCAGCTCGTCTCCTAAACATACTCCATACTGTCAGCCTCCACTACCTGCTGTGTCCTGCCTACCCTTTGTACCTGTGTCCCTGTCCTTTGTGTCAACTGCTGCACTCCTGGGAACTGCCCTAGAGTGGTACCTGGTGTCTATCGGCAGCCCAATCCATCCTCACAATCAGAGGCTCTGATGAAAACCTGGTAAGCACTTAGTCACAGCCCTCCAGGGTAAGCCTGGTCTTTGACATAACACCCACTAGCATAACACAGTGCTTGCAAATACTGGTAGCCACACAAAATATTAACACCTTGGGCACAATTTGACCATTTTCACTTAGGAGTGTACTTACTTTTGTTGCCCGCAGTTTAGACATTAATTGCTGTTTGTTGAGTTATTTAGACGACACACCAAATTTACACTGTTATACAAGCTATACACTGACTACTTTACATGGTATCAAAGTGTTGTATCTTCAATGTTATCCAATGAAGAGATGTAATAAAATAATTCCAAAAATGTGAAGGGTGTACTCACTGTGATATACTGTATGTACCTATATATTTCAATTGCTTTATCATTGATTTCCTATATAGTACTGTGCAATTAATCTTCTAGGTAAGCTTTTGGAATTATTCATCATATTTCATTTCTTTGTAACTAGACATTTATTTATTTATTATCAATAGCAATTTATACAGCTCTGGCAAAAATTAAGAGACCACTGCAAAATTGTCAGTTTTTCTGATTTTTCTCTTTATAGGTATATTTTTGAGTAAAATGTAATTTTTTTTATTCTATAAACTACTGACAACATGTCTCCGAATTTCCAAGCAATAAATTTTGTATTTATTTTCTGAAAATGAGAAATGGTCAAAATAACAAGACAATTAATTGCTTTCAGACCTCAAATAATCCAAAGAAAATAAGTTCATAATCATTTAGAAACAACAATACTAATGTTTTATCTCAGGAAGAGTTCAGAAATCAATATTTTGTGGAATAACCATGATTTTTAATCCCAGCTTTCATGCGTCTTGGCATGCTTTCCACCTGTCTTTCACACTGCTTTTGGGTGACCTTATGCCACTCCTGGTACAAAAATTTAAGCAGTTCTTTTTTGTTTGATGGCTTGTGACATCTCATCTTCCTCTTGATTACATTCCAGAGGTTTTCAATGGAGTTCAGGTCTGGAGATTGGGCTGGCCATGATAGGGTTTTGATGTGGTGGTCCTTCATCCACACATTGATAGACCTAGCTGTGCGGCATGGCACATTGTCCTGCTGGAAAAAAACAGTCCTCAGAGTTGGGGAACATTGCCTGAGCAGAAGGAAGCAACTGTTTTTCCAGGATAACCTTGTATGCGGCTTAATTCATACGTCCTTCGCAAAGTTTCATCTGCCCAATTTCTAGAGTAAGGTAATCTTCTCTGATGAGTCTAATTTTCAGCTTCGCCCAACACCTGGTCATCTAATGATTAGACTGAAACCTGGAAAGGTGTACAAGCCACACTGTCTTGCACCCACTGTGAAATTTGGTGGAGGATCAGTGATGATCTGGGGATGTTTCAGCAAGGCTGGAATTGGGCAGATTAAACCAAAAGGGCCACACAAGTGTATGACATCTGATGTGAGAGCATCGGATGTGATATGCTAAAGACCCTCGGCTTCCTCTCTGCTGCGAGTGTCATTATACTGTGATCTGATCCTGCAATCAGATCAAAGCTGTGGGTATTTTTTACTATCCTCTTTATGTTTTTGGGACCATTTTACCATCCTTATGCATTTGCACTTTATGCCTCTTGATAATATGTTTTCCAAGGTTTCCTTGGTCATCATACTATACAGTTTGGGTCATTAAATAGAAGTGTTTTTGGACAAAAATTTTTACACCTCTCCCACGGCTTTTGAGAGTGAGTCCATTTAAACCTATACCTCTTTTCCACGGCTATTTTCTGACTCAGATTGTGTTGAATTTGGTCTCCAAATGACCCCCTTTATTCAACATTCCACCTCTCCCATGGCTACCTGGGATTGTTAACTCTGCTTTACCATGTGTTTTTTGGTTTCTCCATTGTAACATTATTACTCATTCACCTCTCCCATGGCTACTGGTACTTAATATGCATTGTATCATCAATTGTCACACTGTATGCCCCCCTTGATTCAGTGGTAGTTGTTTTTATCCTATCTTATATTGCTGTTTTGCGTACATCTTTCACAAAATAAAAATTCTTGTTTGCACATACACTCATTTGTCTTTCTTGATTGCATTCTATTGTGAGTGGTGCATATACGCCGCCAGTATATGTGTGCTGGTGGCATATTTACCTTATGGCTCATGCTTTGAGAAATTTTCTTCCAAAGCTATTTGCGGCCACAGCTGGATGCTCCCAGTCCTCCGCCTTTGACTGCAAATCACCTGAGTGACGTCACCGCTGATCGCGCGGCTCATTCCTTCCGGGTTATGCGTGCTGCCCCTTTAAGAGAAGGGGAGAGTGCGGCCGCACTCACCAGGAGCAGGAAGCTACAATGGGGCCAGACCCTTTGCTGAGCTACCAGAATGTTGGGTGTGGCAGTGTCCCTGCCGGGAGGAGGAAGGAGAGCGGTGCAGGGACGCTGGCGCTAACGTTACAGGTCACTTTTAATTTTTTGTCTTATGGTATTTGCTGATGGTTTTTGCTCCAAATTCTTCAAAATGGCACACTTGGTTAGTGAATTTGGCAGAAAAAAAAAATAATGATCCTTTTTTTTTAAAATTAGGGTTTTTTTTACTTTCCAACTTCAAAAATGCCATATCCTACAAAGAGGCACAAATGTGCCAGATTGAAAACTCATCCAGAAACCTTACTCAGGAGGGAAGGAGGGAGACTGGAGTGAGATGCGCCAAAAAAATGCGACATTTGATAAAATTGCATTTAATGAATCTTTCTAAAACATTTGGATAAGTAAATATGTCTAAGAATTTTTTTTTTAAAAAGTATCATTCTGTACTAGTGGGGGCACTGAGAAAAACTGGCGAAGCTATTTCTAGATGCAGGTATCAGACTACCCACTAGAGGGCGCAAAAACAATAGAATAGTCAGCAGCCCGAGTCAGTACCAGGATATCAAGTCAAAACCAGGGAAGAAGCAAATAGAGGTCAGCTGCTAGCCAGAGGTCAGGAACCAGGAAGTAACGCCAATGTGAGAAGGGACAAGTGGAGCCGAAGTCAGGTACAACAAAGCAGGGTCAGAAGCCAGGAGATCAAAGCTACAAACAGGGACGGGAGAGTCACGGGACGGGATCGGGAAGTCAGGAGAAGCTGAGCAGACAGACAGTACAGGTAGATGCAGGAACAGGAGAGACACAGGACAAGACCGGGAAGTTAGGAGGAGCTGTGCAGACAGACGGTACAGGGAGGGCTCAGGTCAGGACGGTAGCTGGAAGGTAGGATGGATCAGGGAACACTCACGGGAGCCAGACTCACGTGCTGCAGAGCAGGAACCATTACTGGCGTTGTTCCAGTAATACTAGCACAAAGATATAGCGACTTGACCACCGAGACTAGGCAGATTGGAATAAGCGCCTCCCATGACCTATAACGCAGGGGAGAGATACATGTAATGGTTCAGCAGTGCCTAAGCCTGGCACAGATCATGACAAAAAGACTTAAAGAAAGACAACTTAAAAAGTAGAAAAACGACATGATGAATCGGGGTCAATATTTTTTCCTAGGTGTAATGTTTCTCCAGGGTAATTATTTAACTCACGTAGGTGAAGGGGTATGACTAACTTTCTTTACTACACAGATCAGAGGCTGATAATGAATGTGATCCGGTATGATAAGTGCATTTCTTAAAGGGAACCTATCACCAGATTTGGGGACTATAAGCTGCGGCCACCACCAGTGGGTTCTTACATACAGCATTCTAACATGCTGTATAAAGAGCCCAGGCCGCTGTGTAGAATGTAAAAATGACTTTATAATACTTGCCAAAACGTTCAGTATGGTGCAGACGGGTCAGACGGGTGGCTCCGTTCTCTGGGTGAGGCGCCTCCTCTTTCAGCCATCTTTGTCCTCCTTCTTCTGAAGCCGGGGTGCATGACACGTCCTACGTCATGCACTCGCGACGGCATTGAGGTCCCACGCAGGCACAGTACAATACTTTATTCTGCCCTGCTCAGGGCAGATCAAAGTGCGCCAGTGCAGGACCTCCATGCCAGCCTGTATGGATGACTTAGGATGCGTCATTCACCCAGGCTTCAGAAGAAAGAGGACGAAGATGGCCGAAAGAGGAGGCGCCGCACCTGGAGAACGGAGCCACCCATCTGATCAGTCTGCACAGTACTCACCGTTTGGGTAAGTATTAAAGTCATTTTTATGTTCTACATAGCGGCATGGGCTCTTATATACAGCATGTTAAAATGCTGTATATAAGAGCCGAGTGGTGGTGGTCGCAGCTTATAGTCACCAAATCTGGTGATAGGTTCACTTTAATAAGCAGAAAACACCACTTGATCAAAAACTTTCCAGGGTTTTGTGGCCACTTGGTAACCCTAGTCAATATAAAAAAATATATATTATTATTTGGTATTATGAGATTATTTCTATTTAATCTAAATACATGATGTGCACATTTACATAGAGGTCTGTTCTGCAAATACAAAACTGCAAATTACCTGCTTCTTCTCCAGCCATAGTTATATGATAAAACTGCTGCATCCACCTCCAGGGGGCGATAATAGCACAGGTTTTTATAAAGTTCCCTTTGACCTGTGTTTACTAAATCAACATGCAACGAGCTCCCTCTAGTGGCATAGAAAGAATTAATAAGTCAGAGGGGGGTTTCCAGGCCAAGCAAGACATGGGAAATTCATCATTGCATTTGCATCTTCTTCATTTTTTATTAATTTGTCATTGTGGAAGGGGGGACGTGGGATTTCCAGATAGCGAGTGTGTGTGTGTGTGTGTGTGTGTGTGTGTGCGGGGAAGGGGGGGGGGGGTACTGCAGACCCCTGGAGTAATTTTCTTTTTCTAAAATTTTGCAAAATGTGTTACTTTTTAGCAAAAAAAAATTTACTGCTCAAAGTTCATGAACAGCATGCGGTATTGTGGAAAAATAGTTGCAAAGAACAGCAAAGAACACAAGGAAGTAATGAAAAATCACTTAAAAAATGCAAATGAAGAATCGGAGCCATTGACCACCCATGCTCGCCAACTTTGTGTGAAACTTTAAAGGACAACAGTATATATATATATATATATATATATATATATATATATATATATATATATATATTTTGTTCTCTTCTCACAGTATTAGGTTCCAATTTTTCCATGTATATTTTTTGCTTCCAGATTGCAGACAGAGACAGATAGATGTAGCTGGGCTAATTTGCTTTTCTCTACATTTATTTTTTCTTTTTATATCTGTAAGTAGAACACTGCATAATATGTCGGAGCTAAATAAAGAATAATAATCTTTTATACAAATAGGAACAGATGCAGTGTAATCTCCTAGCAGATGTAGCTTAAAAATACTGAAAAGCAATTTACAAATGACACAAAAATGAAACAAAATTGGTTTTGAAACCAAACTATAAATAGTGCTGTAGCGGTTAGATGGTAATATAGTCATAGAGTGTTGAAAAAAAGGTCTATCTAGTATTTACAGCTCTGGCAAAAATTAAGAGACCACTGCAAAAGTTTCAGTATTTACTGATTTTTCTCTTTATAGGTATATTTTTGAGTAAAATGTAAATTGTTCTTTTATTCTATAAACTACTGACAACATATCACTGAATTTCCAAGCAATACATTTTGGATTTATTTTCTGAAAATGAGAAATGGTCAAAATAACAAAACAATGCAGTGTTTTCAGACCTCAAATAATGCAAAGAAAACAAGTTAATAATCATTTAGAAACAACAATGTTTTACCTCAGGAAGAGTTCAGAAATCAATATTTTGTGGAATAACCATGATTTTTAATCCCAGCTTTCATGCGTCTTGGCATGCTTTTCACCAGTCTTTCCCACTGCTTTTGGGTGACCTTAGGCCACTCCTGGTGCAAAAAATTTAAACAGTTCTTTGTTTGATGTCTTATGACTATCTATCTTCTTCTTGATTACATTCCAGACGTTTTCAATGGGGTTTAGGTCTGGAGATTGGGCTGGCCATGACAGGGTTTTGATGTGGTGGTCCTTCATCCACACATTGACAGACCTAGCTGTGTGGCATGGTGCATTGTCCTGCAGGAAAAAAACAGTCCTCAGAGTTGGGGAACATTGTCTGAGCAGAAGGAAGTAACTGTTTTTTTTCCAGGATAACCTTGTATACTTGATTCATACGTCCTTCGTAAAGTTTAATCTGCCCAATTCCAGCCTTGCTGAAGCATCCCCAGATCATCACCGATCTTCCACCAAATTTCACAGTGGGTGCAAAACACTGTGGTTTGTACACCTCTCCAGGTCTCCAACTAACCATTAGACGACCAGGTGCTGGGCAAAGCTGAAAATTACACTCATCAGAGATTACCTCACTCTAGAAATTGGGCAGATTAAACTTTAAAAGGCCTTGCAGTTTAAGCTAGTGTGCGGTACTCAGGTCATCAGAGGTCATACTGTGGGAACCCGGGTATGACCTCTTGTCAGTGTTTCCTGGAGAGATCAGACATGTTTTCGGTTTCTCCAGGCTCTGATGTAGCACAGCCAGGATCATCGTGGGACATTGTGTTGATTACGGCGGAACTTGAAGGGTCTTTTTGGTGTTAAAAAAGAGGAGAAAGAGGGTACTATATTTTATTTCAAATAAAGTATTTTTCTCGGTGTTTGTGTTAATTTCTTTTTACTTATGGAATTAGTGATCTCATAGATCCTCCCCATTACTAATCTAGGATTTAGTGGCAGCTGTGGGCTTCTATTAACCCTTTAATTAACCCGATTGCCACTGCGCTAGGGCAATGAGGAAGAGCTGGGTAAATACTGGGCTTGTCGCATCTAATGGAGGCAACAATCCTGGGTGGATGCAGGCTGCTATTTTTATGTTAGGGGGCTCCCAATAACGTGGGTCTCCCCATCCTGAGAATACCAGCCCCTAGCTGTCTGGCTTTATTTTGGCTGATTATCAAAATTGAGGGGGACTGCATGCCTGATTTTTTTTTAATTATTTATTTAAATAATTTAAAAAATGAAAAAAGCCACATACTGTTCCTCCTACTTTGATGCACAGCCAAGTTGAGCTCATGGCTAGGGGCTGCAGCCTGTAACCGTGGGTTTTATCTGTGCTGGGTATCATAATACCTGGGTTGCATAGACTCTCCGCCAATTTTTTATTTATTTTTACTGTACGCTATAGACCCACAGACCAGGTCTGTGATTGGATGTGTCAGACAGGCTGTCACACAGGCTGGGGGCGCTGTCTGACTGCAACCAATCACAGATGCCGGTGGGCAGGGGAAGGAGTGAATATACATGAGCCTAATGAGCAGCCCCGGAAGAAGAATGAGCTGCCGCGGGAGCAGTGTACAGCCGCGCCGGTGACTTGGTAAGTAAATCGCGCTCGCTTTATTATTTTTTTCTTTATTGTTACTTAGTTTTTGGGGTTTTTTTATGTCTGACCCCCGCAGGTGCCTTTGAACCCACGGGGGTCGGTCTTCACAGTCCCGGCCACCCATCACTATTTTTTCACCCAAAAAAAAAAAAAAAAAAATCGCATCAAAATCAGAATTAACAAATGCACCAAAAACGCACCCAAAATGCAGAATCATTGCAAGCATTTTTTTTTTACATTTCCAGGCTCTCTGGGACAAGGTGCAGGTACGCTCGGTGCTCTGACAAGTGACAACCTCTTGCAGTCTCTAAATGGCTCTCACGGTGGGGCAAAAACAATGTTTTCGGATGAAGTGTGTCCAAAACCCCTACCTCCCAAAAAACCCAGCTGTATGTCAACTTAGAGCCTAACTTCCCAATGTGTGACTTCCAATGGAGTTTGGGCTTCGGATCAAGTTCACGTTAAGTCTGTGTCCTAAACTGAACTTTATCTAAAGTTCGGCTTAACACGTCAAACCCGAACTTCCATGGGTCCGCTCATCTCTGCTTTTCACCAAATTTTTTCATATTGAATTGGACACACAATGTAATAGTGGTTGCAGAGCAGAATAAAACGTTTGCAATTTTTCAATTTTGCCTGTCCGTTGTGGAGATTGTAGCGATCAAATATTTGGCATCTAAACAGTTAATTTATATGAGTTCAAGAAGGCATTTCTAGAGATATTTTACTTATGGTGTGCACTTCTTTCTGATGCAAATAAATTACAAGCAGGTAGCAACACACTGGGGAAAAGAACACTCTTCCAAATTAGCTTAGAGCAGGCTCAGTGTGAGACATGTATTGACAAACAGTCGGCTCTCCTCACTGCAGAGTGTTGACATGCTGGATCACAGCAGACCTTAGTGTGATTAACAACTTTCTGTTCCTATATCTGGCAGTCAGTGTGGGAGCAGAGCAGTACTGCAAAGTTGAGGCTCATTACAAACACTTCTAGTAGTGTTTGCAACGAGACTAAAAATAGTTTTTCTCTGTTTTGCACAAGTGCCTATTACTTTGTGTGCCCAGTTAAACATAATTTCTTTTTTGTGAAAGATCTTCTTTAAAAAACATAAATAAAAAAAATCCTACTGAAAATATATTGCACTTGATAGTGGCTACTGTAACACACCTGCCCCGAGTCTGGGCTCTGCTCCTTCCATTCCGTCTGCTAGACTTTCTTGTGCTCCATGTTGGGCTTTGCAAGCAGTGGGCCATGCTCCCATGTGATGAACTTCCTAGGCCTATATTAGGGTTTCAAAGACACACTCCATTGTTTTGGTATTAAGACTTACTGGTGAGACTTTTAGTATGTTTTGCCCAGGTCCTGTCCACATCTTCAAGACACCTTCCTGGCTGTCTGCAGCTTCCAGTACCATAGTTACCTACCTGCCTGCAGTTTCCGGTATCACTACCTATCTGCCTGCGGTTTCCAGTATCGCGTAACTTGCCTGTGGTTTCCAGGACACGTCCACCTGCAGTTTTCAGGACGTCTTCCTGGCTGTGTATGGCTTCCAAGGTATTAGGAATTTCTAGGTACTCCGGGGTTTTGTTGGCTACCTGTGTGCTGTTTTCAGGATGTCTTCCTGTCTGTCTGTGATCGGGAGAGATTCATTTCTCCATCTTCTCTATTGCCTGTCTCTGCATCATTCTGCACTCGGATGTCATCCGAGTGCATTCCAATGTTTCACACGCGTCCATAGAAGTTGATGGGTGCATGTGATTCGATATATGCTGCCAAATTCAGCATGGCTTAATTTTTTTCTGATGTCGATTCAGCATGAAAAAAAAAATTGCAGATGAACACTGTCTGATTGTTTAACATTGGTGAGTGCAATCACATGTTTTATTGGATTGCACTCATCCCTATTAAACGCAAGTGTGAGCGAGGCCTTACTGAGACAACCATACGAATGTACCAGTTATGAAGCAGGCCTTGAGAATGGACTTAAACTATGACCGTCCCAAGCATTTTGGACAGTTGGAAAATGCAGATCCCCAATAAACATGTTGGCTTTGATCTACAAATTGAGTGCCATGGTCTTGTAATACTTGCCTCTTGTGAAGAATGACTTATGAAGAATGGTTCCTTCTTTCTAAATAGTTTTTGACACATTGTATGTTCCTGCAAGTTTTCCAACTAGGCAAAATGCTACCTACAATTCTGTTAAGCCATGACCATGATGTATGCTGAAGAGTTATCTTTGTATCCAATTTTATCAGAACGTTTGATTAGATAAATCAAATTGCTAAGGTATTTTCTGATACAGAAAGCTGCTAAAATTCTCTGTACACGAGATGGTTGTCACTTGAACACACCCTCAGCTGACATCTAGTTCTTCAGATTCTACCCTAGTCATTCCCTCCTGACGTGTGTGAACATGCCATTCCAGGGGTTGTCCGGTGCTGCTCACATCTGCATCATAAGATTTAGGCAGCTGCTCATTACTTGCCTATTGTGTACCTGCCGATATGTGCAGAGGCCACGTCTTCAGTTGCACTCAAGTTCCTAATTAAAGACACAAAAAATTTAGAACAATTAAACATGAAAATCAGTTTATAATAGCTTTGGGAAAAGTCCTAATTGTATTAACCACATACAGTATAAATTCTAGTATTAGCCATAAGTTTTGCTAGCCACAGTTGCAGATTTCATTAAAGTTTATATTGTTTCTTGGAAAGCTGTAACACCCTATCGCACTGCAAATCTTGTTAACTGGTTATTAGTAGAATAGCCAGGGCCATATTTAGCTTTCATGTTTCCCAAGTGGTCACGCCCCTACAGACAAGTCAAACTAAGAGTATGTGCACATGACATCTATTTAAGGTAGATCTACTCTGTAGCATGCTTGAAAAAGCATTAAGTAGGATATAAAAGACAGAAAAGAATGTGCCATACACTGGGGATCACCATACAAATATTTTTTATTATAACAAATATGCAAAAACGTATCAGACAAAAAATTTAAAAAGAAACAACCAGCAAGATTTTCATAAAATAAAGCCAGTGCTATACTGATGCTAAGAAGCTGAATGTAAGCATACCTTTTGTTCTGAGATTGGATGTTTTATTTTAGAAATGTGTGCAAGTAAATTTCCAGCAATGCACTGCTATTTGACTGACACGTGCAACAGGAAGGAAATATGTGGGTCGGGGTTTGTGATCTATTCCCACCCCTGTCTGCCTTCCTGGACCTCCTCTGCCTTTAAGCGTCATAGATGTTAATTCCAGAGCAGGGAGACAGACACGGGTGGGAACAGATAGACCTGACCCACATATTCCTTTCTCCTGTTGCACCAGTCAATCAAATAGCAGTGCATTGCGGGAACTTTTCATGCACATATTTCTGAAATAAAACATCCAATCTCAGAAAAAAAGGTATGCTTACATTCAGCATCCTAGCGCAGTATAGCACTGGCTTTATACATTGTGTCCACCCACATCCTGTCCACCGCCATTAACTTGAGAACGGCGGCAGCTATAGGAATAGAAGTGGTGTCTAGGTATAGTAAGGTATCCATGCGCTATGCAATGAAACTACCTGTAGCGCCACCTGGTGGAAAACAGAGTTAGCATTTTTATCTCGAAAACGGAACGATATAGAGAAAAAAAGTGAATTAAAAAATTGCAGGGCATCATCAATTCAATACAAATCGACACCTTGCATACAGAAATGCTATGATATGAAACCCATGACCCCCCAAAAAAAACATTGAATGCTGGTCACGCATATGGCGCTCATTTAACTTTGATGCTCAAAGTGGCCACCATCAGCTGCAATGCACATCTGGACTCTGGACAGCATACTGTAGCTTGCTGCATGTTGTGTAATATGGTAGGTGACACATTTGCACAAGCATCTGTAATATGTCGTCATAGATCCAGCAATATTGGTGGAGGGGTCGCATACACCTGCTGTTTAATGTGACTTCACAGAAAGAAGTCCAATGGGGTCAGGTCAGGTGGGTGTGGAGACCACTCCACGCAGCCACAATACCCAATGACTTGTAGGAAGGTCTCCATGAGGTATCGCTTCACGTCCGCAGCCTTGTAAGTTTTACACGTTCTTATCATAGCATTTCTGTATGCAAGGTGTCGATGTGTATTGAATTGATGATGCCCTACAACTTTGTAATTCACTTTTTTTCTCTATTTCGTTCCGTTTTCGAGATAAAAATGCTAACTCTGTTGTTTTCCACCAGCTGGCGCTATAGGTGGTTTCATTGCGTAGCGCATGGCTATTTTACTATACCTAGACACCACTTCTATGCCTATAGCTGCCGCCGTTCTCAAGTTAATGGTGGTGGACAGGATATGGGTGGACAGACTGTATATGAAAATCCAGCTGGTTGGTTCACTTTAATAAAATTTCTATTAAAAAAAAACACAGCAGCCAAAAGATGTTAGAAAAGAGGCAAAAAAAGACGACAATGTGTGCTAAACTGTCTTCTGCTTGAAAATCTCAAAGGATTCGCAGATATGTAAAAGACATCATGTGCAAATAAGCTAACAGTTCACATACCCTTTAGTTAAGGCACTCATATACAGACTAAGGGATGCTTCACACACAGCGAGCTCACTGCCGAGATCGCTGCTGAGTCACGCTTTTTGTGACGCAGCAGTGACCTCATTAGCGATCTCGCTGTGTGTGACAATGAGCAGCAATCTGGCCCCTGCTGCGAGATCGCTGCTCGTTACACACAGCCCTGGTTCGTTTTCTTCAAAGGCGCTCTCCCACTGTGACACACAGATCGCTGTGTGTGACAGCGAGAGAGCGACAAATGAAGCGAGCAGGGAGTAGGAGCCGGCGTCTGACAGCTGAGGTAAGCTTGTAACCAAGATAAACATCGGGTAACCAAGGTGGTTACCCGATATTTACCTTAGTTACCAGCCTCTGCAGCTCTCACGCTGCCTGTGCTGCCGGCTCCGGCTCTCTGCACATGTAGCTGCTGTACACATCGGGTTAATTAACCCGATGTGTACAGCAGCTAGGAGAGCAAGGAGCCAGCGCTAAGCAGTGTGCGCGGCTCCCTGCTCTCTGCACATGTAGCTGCATTACACATCGGGTTAATTAACCCGATGTGTACTGTAGCTAGGAGAGCAAGGAGCCAGCGCTCAGTGTGCGCGGCTCCCTGCTCCCTGCACACACAGCTAAGCGGTGTGCGCTGGTAACTAATGTAAACATCGGGTAACCATACCCGATGTTTACCTTAGTTACCAGTCTCCGCAGCTTCCAGACGGCGGCTCCGTGCAAGCGCAGCGTCGCTTGCACGTCGCTGCTGGCTGGGGGCTGTTCACTGGTCGCTGGTGAGATCTGCCTGTTTGACAGCTCATCAGCGACCATGTAGCGATGCAGCAGCGATCCTGACCAGGTCAGATCGCTGGTCGGATCGCTGCTGCATCGCTAAGTGTGAAGGTACCCTAAAGTCAGCCGAACCCAGGGATAGACTGGTTCGGCCAACAGTCTAATGATTGTCAGGGAGATGAGGACCCAGCATGTTTGATTTTGGACTATATATCCTTTTGTTTTCTAAGCGATGAGCACACCGCCAGACATGTCTAGTACCGGCTGTCTCAGATAACACAAGAGCTCTCGACAAAGTGAGCGCTCCTGTGTATGGGAGACTCAGGCGAGATAGGTGCCAGCTGAATTATTGGACAGCTGTCTTTAGTGTATGGAGGCTTTAGTCAAATACTTTTTGGGCTGACATATATTATTTATCAGCTTACCTAGTCTGTCAACTAAATGCCAATTCAATTGCATAAACATTTATATAGTGGACGTAGCCCCCACAAGAATCATATACTGTTTATCTTAAAGGGGTTGTCCAGTCTCGAATTACAAGTCTGCAGTCACTGTGTATGACTGCAGACTTGTGAATCCTCCTGCGAGGATTCGCTGGTGTATGTGCCGGGAAAGGGGGTCAAGTACGCAATATGCATACTCTTGGCCAGAACCCATCTAGTGGATGCAGCATTGCTCAATACACTTGTAGCCACCACTTGATACCCCAAAAGATTAGCAAGCAAAATGCTGCACTAAGAAGGACAGGGCCTAGTGATGTGTGGCATGCTGTCTGCTCATTCAACACCCCTCCTCTTTACTAAAGCCGTTCAAAGGGCAGCCAAAAGCAGGCAAGTACCAGGCATCAGAACGAGCCTGCAGCCACACTGTGGGCACCCACTGCAAGCGCAGACATGCAAGCTGATTTTAGATAGCGCTCACTTTTACCAATGGAGTGCTGTAATTAAAGACAACAGACTCTCTTTAATATACAAATATGAGGGCGTAACCGTGCACCAAAGCAAAGACCAAACCAAGGGTGCACCGAAGTGCTCCCTCATTTCCATATTAAATAAAAATATTTTTTCTGCAAATATTAACCCCTTCACAACCGGCCGATTTTGCGCTTTCCGGGGGTTTTTTTCGCCACTCTTCTTCCGAGAGATGTAACTTTTTTATTTTTCAGTCAATATGGTCATGTGAGGGCTCGTTTTCTGTGGTTTTTAAATGAAACCATGAGTTTTACCATATAGTGTACTGGAAAATGGCAAAATAATTCCAAATGCGGAAAAAGTAAAAAAAAAAAAAAGTGTGATGGCACTATTGTTTTTGAGATATTTTATTCACTGTGTTCACTATATAGTAAAACTGATGTGTCGGTGTGATGCCTGAGGTCGATGCGAGTTCGAAGACACCAAACATGAATAGGTTTATTTTTATCTAAGGGGTTAAAAATAAAATCAAACATTTGTCCGAAAAAGTGGCGTACGTTTTGCGCCATTTTCCGCAACCCATAGCATTCTTATTTTTCGGGCTCTATGGCTTATTGACGGCTTATGTTTTGCGTCTCGAGCTGACGTTTTGAACTGCACCATTTTTGCGCAGATGGTAAGTTTTGATCGCCTGTTATTGTATTTTTCGCAAAATTTGTGACGACCAAAAAACCGTAATTTTGGCGTTACGTCATTTACCGAACAGATTAATTGATTTTATATCTTGATAGATTGGGCGTTTTTGAATGCGGTGATACCAAATGTGTGTATATTTTTTTTTTCTTTAACCCTCTAATTTTCAAAAGGGGGTGAGTTGAACTTTTAGGTTTTTTATTTTTTTAAATTTTTCAAAACTTTTTTCTGTTTTCATTTTACTAGTCCCCCTAGGGGGCTATAATGATCAGCTGTCTGATTGCTCATTCATTTCGCCCGATCAGAGCAGCACCGCTCAGACCGGGAGAAATGATCATCTCGTGTAACAAGCAGCACTCTGCTGTTTCTTACAGGATCTGAGTCATGTGAGCACAGGAGTTTTTATTTTTGTTTTATTTCTAATAGAATTTTTTTTTCTCTGTGTTGTGTTTTTTTTTTTACTGTTTACTAGAAATTCATGGTGGCGTGACATCATGAATTTCAGGCTTAGTACCATCTGAGAATACAAAGCTGGTATTAACCCGTTTATTACCCAGCATGCCACCACCATCAGGGCCGCTGGACTAGACAGGTAAAGTGCATGGAAATGGCATTAAGAAACAATGCACCATTTCCAGGGGCGGCTGCCGAGAATCCCAGCCCCCAGCTGCCTGGCTTTACCTCACTGGCGATCAAAATATGGCGGGAGCCCACGCATTTTTTTTAACCCCTTCACGACCATGGGCGGAAAGATCCGTCATGGTGCCCTGGGCCTTAAAGACCAAGGACAGATCTTTCCGTCATGGCGGAATCGCGGCACCGGAGCACCCGGTGACTGCGATCGGTTAACACAAACCGCAGATTCGGGGAGGAGGGGACCTGTACCTGACCTCAGGAGGGGTGGTGCCTCCTCCCCGTACCTACGGAGGCTGAGATTGGCTGACGAACGCCGCTCAACCAATCACAGCCACTGTAATGTTCCAGTCATTTAAAGTGACTGAAACATTAAAATCCAGCCATGGTCAGTGCAGCTGTAGCACTGGCCATTGGCTGGAGCTGGGTGACCTCACTGGATCACCCTCCCCCAGCTCCAGTAGCTCTGATTGGAGAGATCGGCCTTGTGACCAATCTCACCAATCACAGTGGACCTGTTGCCGGTGACTGCCCCCATCAGCTTCACTTGTCGGTCCCTGCAGCACGCCAGCACAGTGAGTGTATACAGTGCAATGGCAGGGCGACAAGCTCCGGTCCCATGCTGTTATGTGACCGGAGCATGGGACCCGGAAGTTGCCGAGCTGCCATTGCACTGTATGAAACCGGCGAAAAGCCTCCCGATCCGCCGCTGCCCTCCATCTGCCACAGTGCCACAACTCCCCCCGATCTGCTGCCCGGCCCCTCCAAATCACCTCCGTGATGTGCTGCCAGCCCCCTCCACTCGTGATCAGCTGCCCGCCCCCTCTCCTCCGTTATGTGCTGCCCGGCCCCTCCCCCTCATGATCGGCTGCCCCCCTCTCCTCCGTTATGTGCTGCCCGGCCCCTCCCCCTCGTGACCGGTTGCCCCCCCTCTCCTCCGTTATATGCTGCGCGCTCCCTCTCATCCGTTATGTGCTGCCCGGCCCCTCCCCCTTGTGATTGGCTGCCAGCCCCCTCTCTTCCGTTATGTGCTGCGCGCTCCCTCTCCTCCGTTATGTGTTGCCCGGCCTCTCCCCCTCGTGATCGGCTGCCCGCCCCCTCTCCTCCGTTATGTGCTGTGCGCTCCCTCTCCTCCGTTATGTGCTGTGCGCTCCCTCTCCTCCGTTATGTGTTGCCCGGCCTCTCCCCCTCGTGATCGGCTGCCCGCCCCCTCTCCTCCGTTATGTGCTGTACGCTCCCTCTCCTCCGTTATGTGCTGTGCGCTCCCTCTCCTCCGTTATGTGCTGCCCGGCCCCTCCCCCTCGTGATCGGCTGCCCGCCCCCTCTCCTCCGTTATGTGCTGCTTGCCCCCTCCCTTCCGTGATGTGCTGCACACTCCCCCCCACCTCTCACCTCCGTGACCGGCTACCCGCCCCCTCCCCTGTCACCCCCGTGATCTGTGCTCCCTCCCCTGTCACCCCCGTGATCTGTGCTCCCTCTCCTGTCCCCCCGTGATCTGTGCTCCCTCCCCTGTCACCCCCGTAATCTGTGCTCCCCTGTCACCCCCGTGATCTGTGCTCCCTCCAGTCACCCCCGTGATCTGTGCTCCCTCCCGTCACCCCCGTGATGTGTGCTCCCTCCCATCACCCCTGTGATGTGTGCTCCCTCCCCTGTCACCCCCGTGATGTGTGCTCCCTCCCCTGTCACCCCCGTGATGTGTGCTCCCTCCCCTGTCACCCCCGTGATGTGTGCTCCCTCACCTGTCACCCCCGTGATGTGTGCTCCCTCACCTGTCACCCCCGTGATGTGTGCTCCCTCACCTGTCACCCCCGTGATGTGTGCTCCCTCACCTGTCACCCCCGTGATGTGTGCTCCCTCACCTGTCACCCCCGTGATGTGTGCTCCCTCCCCTGTCACCCCCGTGATGTGTGTTTCCTCCCCTGTCACCCCGGTGATGTGTGCTCCCTCCCCTGTCACCCCCGTGATGTGTGCTCCCTCCCCTGTCACCCCCATAATCTGTGCTCCCACCCCCGTCACCCCCGTGATCTGTGCTCCCTCCAGTCACCCCCGTGATCTGTGCTCCCTCCCGTCACCCCCGTGATGTGTGCTCCCTCACCTGTCACCTCCGTGATGTGTGCTCCCTCCCCTGTCACCCCCGTGATGTGTGCTCTCTCCCCTGTCACCCCCGTGATGTGTGCTCCCTCCCCTGTCACCCCCGTGATGTGTGCTCCCTCCCCTGTCACCCCCGTGATGTGTGCTCCCTCACCTGTCACCCCCGTGATGTGTGCTCCCTCACCTGTAACCGCCGTGATGTGTGCTCCCTCACCTGTCACCCCCGTGATGTGTGTTCCCTCCCCTGTCACCCAGGTGATGTGTGCTCCCTTCCCTGTCACCCCCGTGATGTGTGCTCCCTCAGCTGTAACCCCCGTGATCTGTGCTCCCTCACCTGTAACCCCCGTGATCTGTGCTCCCTCACCTGTAACCCCCGTGATCTGTGCTCCCTCACCTGTAACCCCCGTGATCTGTGCTCCCTCACCTGTAACCCCCGTGATCTGTGCTCCCTCACCTGTCACCCCCGTGATCTGTGCTCCCTCACCTATCACCCCCGTGATCTGCTGTCCGCTCTCCCTCCACCTCTCACCCCCGTGATCTGTGCTCTGCTCACCTGTCTCCCCCGTGATCTGCGCTACGCTCCCTCTCCCACCTCTCACCCTCGCCGATCTGCTGCCTCCTTCATCTCCTGTGATCCTGCTGCCTAGATCCATCCTGTAGGGTAACTATCCCCAATCTCACCTCCCACACCTCAGGGGGTCTCCAAACACAACATGGAATACGCTAATTATCCCAGACAATTTTGCATTTGAAACGTCAAATGACGCTCCTTGCATTCCGAGCCCTGCTGTGCGCCCAAACATTTGATTTCCACCACATATGAGGTGTCTGTGTACTCAGGAAAAATTGCACAATACATTTTATGGTGCAATTTTTCCTGATACCCTTGTGAAAAAAAAGCTACCTGGTTGAAGTAACAAATTTGTGGTAAAAAAAATTTTTTTATTTTCACGGCTCAACTCTATTAACTTTTGTGAAGCCCCCAGAGGTTCAAAGTGCTCAATAAACATCTAGATAAATTCCAAGAGGGGTCTAGTTTCCAAAATGCTGTTACATGTGGGGGAGCTCCACTGTTTCGGCACCTCAGGGGCTCTCCAAACGCAACATGGTGCGGCTAACGATTCCAGCTTATTTTCTGTTCAAAAAGTCAAATGACGCTCTTTCCCTTCCGAGTCTTGCCGTGCGCCCAAACAGTGGTTTTTCGCCACGTATGAGGTATCTGCGTGCTCAGAAGAAATTGCCCAACAAATTTTCAAGGTTCATTTAATCCTGCTACCCTTGTAAATATGCAATATTTGAGGCTAAATTAACATTTTTTGTTGCAAAAAGTAAAATGTTCATTTTTTCTTTCCACATTGCTTTAGCTACTGTGAAGCACCTGAAGGGTTAATAACCTTCTTGAATGTGGTTTTGAGTAGCCTGAGGGGTGCCGTTCTTGGAATGGTGTCACTTTTGGGTGTTTTGTGTCATGTAGACCTTTCAAAATCGCTTCAAATGTGATGTGGTCCCTAAAAATAGTGGCTTTGTAAATTTTGTTGTAAAAATGAGAAATTGCTCATAAACTTTGAACCCCTATAACTTCCTTAAATTTTTTTTTTCCCAAAATTGTTCTGATGTAAAGTAGACATGTGGGAAATGTTATTTATTAATTATTTTGTGTCATATGCCTCGTTGGTTTTAGAGCATAAAAATGAAAAGTTTGAAAATTACAAAATTTTCGTGAAATTTCTGTTTTTTTCACAAAGAAACGCAAAAAATATCGGCCTAAATTTACCACTAACATGAAGCCCAATATGACATGAGAAAACAATCTCAGAAACACCGGGATCTGTTGAAGCGTTCCAGAGTTATAACCTCATAAAGTGACACTGGTCAGAATTGCAAAAAATGGCCTGGTCTTTAGGGTCAAAATAGGCTTGGGGCTGAAGGGGTTAATTAGTTTTTAATTGCCAGCTAGGTAGCCTTGTTAGTTTTTGTCAGACACATAGATACTGAATGTCACAACATGACACTTGATTAACATCCACTTCCTTAGGGATCCCATTATAGTATCTGGTGGGAGTTTCAGCAGTGGGTCCCCCACCTATCAGACATTTATCATCTGCCATGGATAGGTGATGACTCTTTAACAACCCTTGATACATGTGTGACCAGATTTAGGGATTATGCACACAGAATTTGATTGGACTGTGGCTGTCCTTAGCTTTTACTCCTGAACAGAGAGAGAACAATGCTGTCAGTGAAACTGCTGCACCCTAAAATATTAGCTTGGGCAGTCACTATATAAAATTATCAGAGAACCCTGTAGGAAACTCTCTGTACAAAACAACATTGTGGTTTAGAAGGAATGGTGATATCACCTAGGTCAATGCCACATAATATCAAACATCCGGTGTATTGATTTTAAATTCCAACCTGTCGGTCCCATCTTTTTTCCTTCCACCTTAAAGGGGATTGTCTTAAATTCTCATGTGGTGAAGATGCAGAGTGCTTGTAAAAACAATCAATTTCTTATTAAAAATCCTCTCCGGTCTCAAGAACAGAGGATTTTTAAAATCTAAAGTGTACAGCTTGTTGCCTAGGTAACCAGCTTCTCTGAGACCACAGAGTAGGGAGGTAAGGAGCCTCTATACTTTGGAGATTCCTTGAGCTGGTTTGAAGCTGACCGAATCCCATGTGGGAAAGCACACAGTTTGGAAGACCACACATTTTGGACCAATAATGCGACCACGCCGCTCGTCCAAAATGTCAATCTTCTAGTGCGCACCTCTCTCTACAAAACAGGAAGACTGTGGATATGAGCAGTGCACTTTTGAAGAAAACAAGTTTAGACAGCCCCCTCAAAGGGGTTTTTCAAACTTTCATCAAACAGGGCAGCTTCCTACATTCTAATAATGTGTAATGTATGTACACAATTTTAGGTTTTGGCTCTGCTAGTTGGTTCAAGCCGCCATTACGTGACCCCAAGTGTGAGACTTGCATAATGGCGATCATGTGTGACAAGCTTCTCATACATTTTTATTAACAGAACATGGAGAAAAGCTGATAAGAAATTAGTCGGCTTGTGACCACAAGTATGAAACATGCATACATGTGGTCACGTGATGACCGCTCGAACCAACAAGTAAAGCCAAATCTTAACAGTGAGTACATTACACAGCAGTTTGCACTGCTTGCTGAATACTTTCCCGGGGATGGAAATCCCCCTTTAAAATATGTATGACTATTAGGTATTTAACTATGTGTAATTCTTACATATACACAATGTCAGACTCAGTAGTCTTCCTATTTGATGACAATTGGATGAAATGAATGTTAACTGGGTGAAGCAACTATTATGCTACTAAAAGTAGTTTTTTAATAATTTTTCCTGAAACTATTGCTTTAAAGAGGTTGTCCCCTACTTTTACATTGATGGCCTTTCCTTAAGATAGGCCATCAGTGTCTGACCAGCCGAAGTCTGATACGCAACACCCATGCCGATCAGCTGCTCTCGGTTTTGGCGGCGGCAGCAGACAGCCAGAAATGCTCAGTTCCGGAGCGGATATTGGCCGCGGCGGGGTACTGAACATCCGCCTCCCATTCAGGTCAATAGGAGGCGGATGTGCAGTACCCGGCCGCAGCCACAATCAGAAGATGGAGCAGCTCCGGAGCTGAGCATTTCTGGCTGCCTGTGGCCGCTACCGGGACCAAAAACAGCTGATAGGAGGGGGAGCGGAATGGCGGACCCCGGCCGATCAGACATTGATGACCTCTCCTAAGGATAGGTCATCAGTGGAAAAGTAGTGGACAACCCCTTTAAAATAAAGCTACAACCCCAGCAAAATAACAGATCATACACACTTACTGCATTTATGTGCAGTTTTCAGAAGTCTATACATTTTACTTTGTAGGTGCCATTATTACTATATGTAAATTTTAAAGCCCTTATTAAACTTCTATTAAGCCTCCTTCACACACCGTATTTTTTTTACATTTGGATAAAATAATGCTATGAATTTCAAGTGTTAATTATTATTAATTTTTGTTCCAAGTGTTTAGGGTAGGTTTTTCTATTTTGTTATGTTGTAACATGCTTTTTTCAGATGTTTTAAAGTCTTAGAAAAAAAAGTCAATGAAAAAATGCCATTAAAAAAAGCCATATATAGAGGAGGTGGCATTGTGAGAAAAATGCCATGAGACCCACCATAACGCTGTACGGTGACATCTCAAAAACTGGTTATGGAATTTAAAGTAATAACTGGCCACATTACAAAAATATTATTGAGATACCCTTCTGCTGTGCCCGTTTATACTCCATGAACACTTATCCATTTACCCCAGATTTTCACCTTTATTTTCGATTTAACCCTAAAGCTATGGTTACATGGCCACATGCCCCACCACACTGAAATCACAGTGTCACATGTGTTATCACATTTAATCATTTGCTATAGCGTCACATTGCGACCTCCTGCTGCTGTGACAGTCTCAAATGCATTGTATTTTCTCTTACTGGTCGTAATTGACTCACTTGGTATAGACTTCCGCATGTCACACGTCACTGAAACTGGTGAGCAACTTATCTGCAATTTGACCAATTTTGTTACAGCAGAATCACAGCTCTAAAATAGTTGTGCAACAGCAAGTTGCAAAACAACATGGACATGTAAACGGCCTTATAAACTAGAACGGTGCATTTTCTATGCATGAAAACATTAGAAACAAAATATATGTGTCACGGGATAAATAGAGACAGGACAGGAGCCCTAGGCTAGCCCTAAGGGTACCTTCACACTTTAGCGATGCAGCAGCGATCCGACCAGCGATCTGACCTGGTCAGGATCGCTGCTGCATCGCTACATGGTCGCTGGTGAGCTGTCAAACAGGCAGATCTCACCAGCGACCAGTGACCAGCCCCCAGCCAGCAGCGACGTGCAAGCGACGCTGCGCTTGCACGGAGCCGGCGTCTGGAAGCTGCGGACACTGGTAACTAAGGTAAACATCGGGTATGGTTACCCGATGTTTACATTAGTTACCAGCACACACCGCTTAGCTTAGCGCTGGCTCCTTGCTCTCCTAGCTACAGTACACATTGGGTTAATTAACCCGATGTGTAATGCAGCTACATGTGCAGAGAGCAGGGAGCCGCGCACACTGCTTAGCGCTGGCTCCTTGCTCTCCTAGCTACAGTACACATCGGGTTAATTAACCCGATGTGTACAGCAGCTACATGTGCAGAGAGCCGGAGCCGGCAGCACAGGCAGCGTGAGAGCTGCGGAGGCTGGTAACTAAGGTAAATATCGGGTAACCACCTTGGTTACCCGATGTTTATCTTGGTTACAGCTTACCGCAGCTGCCAGACGCTGGCTCCTGCTCCCTGCTCGCTTCATTTGTCGCTCTCTCGCTGTCACACACAGCGATCTGTGTGTCACAGTGGGAGAGCGCCTTTGAAGAAAACGAACCAGGGCTGTGTGTAACGAGCAGCGATCTCGCAGCAGGGGCCAGATCGCTGCTCAGTGTCACACACAGCGAAGTCGCTAATGAGGTCACTGCTGCGTCACAAAAAGCGTGACTCAGCAGCGATCTCGGCAGCGAGCTCACTGTGTGTGAAGCACCCCTAAGACTGTGAGCCTGTGATATCCCTTATCTCGAAGATAGGTATGATGGTAACCAGGTTTGAGCCCCCAGTGTAACCCTAACTCTGACCCTTGTCTTACTCCCCTTCTCCCACACCCTCGGGGCGGGCCGGAAAACACAAAGACAAAACTCAACAAAATGACAGTTACAAGAGAGAACTAAAACTCGCACACACCGCACTGAAAACACACAGGAGAGACAATATGTGTACAGGGGAAAAGTAACACACAACAGGGGAACGCTCACACCACTCAGAAGTGCAGCACGGATTACCATAAACAGGAAAAGCACCAAGACCGGGATTGCTGGAGTAAAAACTGAAGCTATCATCAGCACCTACTGTAAGGAAGCAGTGCCTAAAATATGGAAGTGACCGGTGCACTTGGCAATCAG